>NC_056730.1:1023242147-1023247147 GCF_019279795.1 Protopterus annectens
AGCCATCATGTAGTGGCAGTGGTCAGAAAAGCATTGGAATGGGGCCCTAGCTTGGATGGCAAGCTAAAAACAGTGCAAATTATCTGATCTGCAGTAACAATCTTTCTGAGAGGAATTATTTGGAGTAAATTACCAAAAACTACTTCAAAACAGATGACCCATAATCTAGAAGTCTCAAGCTGTGTACTGGTGTATTTTTAACCTACATCTTTTTTTATTTTTCCTGTCAAAACCAGCAGAAGAAAAAAAGGGGAGAGCCATAATTAATGAAAGATGAGTCTTCTCAAATCCACCCAGCTAGAAAACTCTATGAAAAAGGAATTGCACTAAATTCTAACAAATATTCAGGATCCAATGTCAAAAATGGACAAACTAGACTTTAAATGGATAATATCAAAGAAGATTCAACTAAACAGATTGAGCTATTAAATGACATTCTGAAACAGCAAATATTTCAAATAACAGCACTAGAAGAGTCAGTTTCAGACATAGACTGTCGATTAATAGAGGGAAAATAACATTGAATCCCTTCTGCAGCAAAATACTAGACTTAACAACAAAATTAATGATTTAGAAAACCGGTCTAGAAGGAATAGCATGATTGTGAAGGAATGAAAGAAGGCAATGATGTGAATTTTTTAATTACTTGGCTTCCAAAATCTTTAAACCTACCAGAGGCTCTTTCTTTTGGTATCAAAAGAGCCCATAGATCCTTATCCACAATTTTGTCTAACAGCAAAAATATTCATCCAAGATGAATCATTGTGAAATTTATATCCAGCCAAGACAAAGATCTTGTCTTAAAATCTGCTTGGGCTCTTTCTCCCTAAAAATAAATGACCAGATAATTAGATTTGACAATGATTATTCCTTGCCTGTCATGTCAAAAAGAAAAGGTTTCTTCCCTCTAATCAAATCACTAAAACAAGCTGGCATCAAGACACAACTAGTATACCCTGCCAATATAAGACTCTGCCTTCCAGAAAGAAAAAAAAACCTTTCAAAAACCTTGAGGAAGTAAATGCCTTTATAAAGAAGAAAAACATAATAAACACAGAAGAACAAATGGATGCCATCTGTACTTTAAAGAGACAAGCATCTAAACCTGACTGGTCTGTGAAGGAAAAGAAAAAAATCCAGAAACAAATAAATCAATAAAATTAATACATAATTTTCTCTTATTTTTAGCAAATTATTATTTTACATCACCTAGGAACATCTACACAGAAAACCAAGATAAAACATTGGCCAGGATTCACAAAACTCTGTGCAAGAATAAGGCTATTCTTGCACAGAGTGATTCATGTCCAATAAGGATAGCAGCATGCCTTGCATATGCATGAAGTTGCGCTGCTATCTAATCTAAATGGACATGAGCCAGGAGCGAGTGCAGATTGGGGGTGTTAGCAGTGCCTGCACATGTAACACACCCCCTTCACTCAGAAAGTGTCGTACAGCACTTTCTGACACAGATGAGTGTCAATCTATATAATATTAGAGCCTGGCTCTAATATTATATAGTAAACGAGTGTCCGCAGACACTGAAATGTAAATAGCAACATTTCAGTGTCCACTGACACTGAAAAAGAAAAAAAAAACATAAACACCTAGAAGGTAGCAGCCTTCAAGTTCACACCCCCAAATGTATGCACTCTTGCCCTACATGCATGGAAGCAGTAAGGCAAGAGGAAAGGAATCGAAATTTTAAAAAATGTAATTTTTTTTCATCAAATAAATCTGAAGTTTAAGCGGTGCACAGCTTGTTTGCGCAGCGGGCTGCTATGCTTAGCCTGTCTGAAATCCTGGAAATGGTAGACATGTGCTACTGTGATAGAAAACATCAGCAAGCTGCTGTAGGATAGTGGTACTGCCATGGTATAGCATGTAGAACATGTTCGAATCCCCCATATGCCAAATTATTTAATAAACTTTTAAGGAATTTGAATGATAGATGTCAATCATACGGCTCACGTATGGCATAGTAGGGGTAGGAATATATAAAATATAAATGTAAAAAATTATTTATAAATTTAAGGAAAAAAAGAGATTTAAGCAATGCTTTGCTAGTGTAAGCATTGCTTACCTGCTTTCAGCTCTGCTTAGCTGGTGTAAGCATTGCTACATAGATTTGAGTGGAGCTAAGCATAGTCCAGCATATTAAAATGGCCAATCAAGAAAAAGTCTGGGAACACTGCCCTATTTAAATGGCACAGGTGGGAATACAGCCATAACCATTTGGGATTGCTCACAGCAGGACCAAAATGTCTGGCATTGTTGAAGGTGTTCGCTTCCGAGCACAATGTTGGGGCATCCAGGAGTACAAGGTCATGTTTGGGCTCCTAGTTAAAAACCATGATGGCAGGCTGCTGCAGGGCCAGTACCAGGGCTTGCAGTACAAACTGGAGGCCAGAGACCAGTTTGCATTTGATCTCACCCATGCCACTGGCATACCCCGGACTGGTGAGCAGGTACATCACCACAATAATGACTTGAAGCATAGTAGGGGTGCACTCTTGGACCAGTGAATCCAAGAAGCTTGAGAGCAGGATGTCCCACCTGTCTGTAAGTATGCAGTCTTATGTATCTCTAATTAAGTATGGAAAATGTTCAACTTGTGACTGTGCAGGTGTGATTAATGTGTGATGTCTCCTCATACAGCTGCTGCGGAGATGTCCCAGAATGTTAAGGCTCGTGCCCAGCGACTAGCCTGGCTGCATTGGCAGTATGGTGAGTACAGAATACCCTGTACTATTAGCAGTAAGAAATCAAAATTATAGTAATGGTAGTACCACCTGTATATATATATAATTGTGCTGTAAACTTCAGGAATAAATGCCTGTGTCAGGCTGCCATTGTTACAAAGAAGTTTTCCCAGCTGCTGTGTAATACAGATATCAGTAGCAAACAAGGTAGAATATGCAGGAGAGGAATATTAGAACATATATGAGTGTGCCTGACTGAACCTGCCAAGAAAGTGCCATGTCAGGGCTACTGTAACGGTTAGAAATGAAAAGCATTCCTCTGTGCAGATCATGCAGGAATGGTAATTGTGGATTTCTGAGTTGTACACAGATATGTATGTCAAAACTAATAAAGATGATCCCAAACACTGGTGCGTGTCATCTCACTTGTACCTGAAAAATAGAAATGTGTATGTCCTGCAGAATGCATTAACTGAGGTGAACTGATTTAGCACTGCTTGCTTGTCTGCATACTTTAGAATGGGCATGTCAAATAACTGAAAAAAGCAACAGTACATATTTCCATCAGAATGTGTTTTACTTGTTTGCCTGCCAGAATTGTCCTGTGTTAACCTTTCAATTTCAGCTGCATGTAGCTGTGAATGCACTGAAAATGTATAAGGCTAACAGTTGCAGACTTAAAACCTACACTGTGTACTCAGAAATCTAAATTGCAGTATATATAGTTGTAAAACAGTCAAATGTGCAATCTAACTAATGTGCGCATGTTTCACAAACAGTGACACCAATGTCTGTTGTGTGTGCATAATTTGTACTGTAAATGGGAAACAAATAATGCAACATGTCATAATAAAAGTACTGTGCACAAAAATATGTACTAGATAGAAATGTCACAAGCAAGACATAACATCTCCCCAATAGCTCAGTCTGATAAGGACTAGGCCTGTAGTTCAATTTTGCACACACACCATGGTTTGAATTCAGGGACCACCACTAACATCTCGGTCTGGTTCTACAGTTATAAACTGTATTCTGAATTGAAAACATAATGTACTGCAACTCGTACATTTTCCATACAGGGCACACAGGTAAAGGAATCTGAATAGAAATACTAGTATGATATGTATAACTATGAAAGGTGTACAATTGCTGTGTTGATCAGCCCCACTCCTACAAATAGATGCAAGCTAGACATCCACACTCTGCAGTCTGGCCCAGACAAGCCCCTCAAGTGTCATGCTGTCACAGATAGTTCCCCCAGTTGCCAAGAAACCTGCACACAGGAAATGTCAAAGTAGACGTATGTGAAAGGCACAACACACACTCCAAGGCTCGCAACTAATATGTGAATCTGAAATATGTGTAGAAACAGCAATGTAATGTGCACACAGTTCATCTGCACAGGCCCACAGGTAAATAAACTGGTATAGAGACAGGTATGATGTGTATAACTAAAATAAGAGTACAATTGCTCTGTTGATATCTACAGCTGTTGGTGTGGTTTAGCAGCCCCATGGCCCAGGTAGAGTGTAGGTGTGGCCAGAATGTAGAGTAGTGAATACTAGTGTACTGACAAATATACCTGATAGCAGTTGTCAATTGAATCTGTTCCCTTCTTCCACACTCAACTGATCCAACCATCGCACTGAAACCAACATGGGTATGTTCCTAAACAAACCTCGACTGTTGGGACCATTGTTCCATTTGGTTTATCATTGTTTAAACTGTGTGCATATTAATATTCCCTGTTGAATAATAATTTTATTGCCTGCCTGACATACCATCAACTGGCATGCTGTTGCAACCCTGAATGCTGAAATAAATAGGACATGCTGGAGGGACAGATCCATATACCAGAGGCTCCCCTCACTCTGGAACAAAATCCCAATCCATGTTAGGCAGAGCCCCTCAATGACCCTCTTCAAGAGTAATCTTGACGAGTGGATGGGAGATCGTAGGTTTACCCCTGGGATCACTTCTGTGTCCCTAATAGACAGAGGCACAATAAACTAACCTTAAAAGGGCTATCTTCTGTGACCTACTATACAGAGGCACAGTCAACTAATCTAAAAGGGTGGCGAAAGCCAAACACACTCTGGCTAGGCTTATAAATGCCCTAGGGCAGATAGCCTAGTATCAACCTATGAACCTATATATGCATGGGTTCTGTTTGCTATGGCACTGTTATAATTGCACTGTTTGGGGTAAAAGGGAATATACATGCATGCTATTATGACTAATGTTGTAATGTGTTGTGCATGACTAACCAATATTCATTGTTATTTCCACACTATAGCA
>NC_056730.1:1023629647-1023654647 GCF_019279795.1 Protopterus annectens
AGGATTTTGACACCATCCCCAACTCTGGAATTATAGACAAACTCAATAAACTAGGTATAAATCCATATGTCACAAGATGGGTTGCCAACCAGCTCACTGACAGAACCCACACTGTGAAAGTAGCAGACTCCAAATCCGACTTCAGACCAGTGACAAGTGGAGTACCACAGGGTTCAGTCATGGGTCCTCTCCTGTTTTGTATCTGCTTTTCTGACATACAGGCTAACACAGAAGGTTTTTGGCTAATGAAGTTCACAGGTTACTGCAAACTAGGAGCCATAATTGAAACTCCTAATGATGTGGACATCCTACAAAAGGATCTCACTGAGACAGATGCCTGGTGTCAAAGCTATGGCCTCAAGCTCAGTGCTAAAAAGTGCATTGTCATCCCCTTTGGTAAAAACTCTGTACCCATGAACCACCACATAGGTGGTAGTCTACTTAACACCAAAATTGTGATAAGAGACCTTGGGACACAGGTAGACAGTAGTCTCTCCTTTGGTAATCACATTGCCACAGTAGTCAGTGTGGCACACCTCAGCACAAAAGGTTTCTCATCCAGGAAAAAAGAGGTCATTGTTCCTCTCTACTCATCACTCATTAGACCCATTATAGAGTACAATGCCCCTTTTGGTATGTACCTCACAAGACATCTACAACAACTGGAAAGGCCACAGAAATACCTCACAAAGAGGATTACTGGCCTCAAACAGATGCCCTATGCAGACCGTCTAAAAAAACTCCAGCTTTACTCCATCGCATATCACCTACTCACAGGCAATCTCTGCCTAACATACTAAGCTATGTCAAACCCAGAGCTATTGGACATGCTCCACTTAAAGAAATCCCAATCCCTCTGAGCTACATGCTCTAAGGACCTAAACCTTGTCACCACAATAAACAGAACATGCTGGAAGGATAGATTCCTGTCCCACAGACGTCCCATACTCTGGAACAAACTACCTATCTATATCAAACAAAGCTCCTCATTAGCACTCTTCAAGAAAAATCTTGATGATTGGATGGGAACTAGGAAATTCACCCCGGGGATCACCTCTGTGGCTCTGCTCGACAGCGTCACAGGAAAATAATTTTCTTGGGTGGCGAAAGCCAGGGTACCTTTTTGGCTAGGCTTGTATAGGCCCTAGGGACGATAGCCTAGTACCTACCTATGAACCTATATATATATATATATATATATATATATATATATATATATATCTGTGTGTGTGTGTGTGTGTGTGTGTGTGTGTGTGTGTGTGTGTGTGTGTGTGTGTGTGTGTGTGTGTGTAGGTGTGTTTGTATGGAGAGAGAATTGCTTTTTGCTTTAAATAAGATAAGTACACACCAGGCATTATAATAATAGAAATATCTTGTCAAATTAAAGAAAGAACAGGCTAATCCTTTTTTTTGGAAGAGTAGTTAAAAAGAATGAAATAGGAAGGGTGCCAGAGAGCTTCTTAGTTTCAAAGCTCTGGACAAAGGGTGAAGGCAAAGATTATTAATCCAGGGAAAAAAAAATCACATGACGGAGAACAATGAGAAAAGGGAGCAACAGCTGGCAAAGTTTAAAGCAACTCCACAGGAAGAACAGCTTTGTAAACTGTCCCAAAAGCTTATGGCAGTCACTGATGATGATGATGTAGGCCAAAGTAATCCAACACTTGGCAGAGGACAGAACAGCTCTGAGATCAGAGGTACAAGAACACAGTAGAAGGGTAACAAAAAAAATAAAGCTGTGCTGGCAATTAGGAAAGCTAGATGGCCTAGAAAACAGATCCAGAAGAAACAGCATAATGATAATAGGTGCACAAGAGCACGTCCTGGATATAGAACAGGAAAAATGCTGCTGGAATTGTTGGAAACAAGATTTTAATTACCCACATTACAAATACAAAGAATTCACAGAGCTGGAGGAATGGGAGGTACAAGAAGAGGGCAGGTGAGACATATATTAGCATGCCTGTATGGCTATAAACTTAAAGGGAACATTATATCGCAAGACAGATCACTTAAAATGATACCCTTTAAGGGTATAGTTGTTAAACTGGTGGAGGATTATTCCTGTTCACTGTAGAAACTGACTAAAGTGATGGCTGACTTATTGGGGCCGCTGAAACCCAGGGAATCCCTGTGTGGGCTATCTACCCAGCTATCTTAACTGTGGTGTGGAAAGGAAATGGACACAGGTTCCACACCAAGGAAGAAGCACAATCTTTTGTTATGGAGGCTGTGCACAGGAGAAGCTAAGTAAACAGACAGAAAGAAATTTAAATATCCCACCAGAAATGGACTAGCAGACAAATTTGTGAGGGGCCAGAGAGGAGGTAGAATTACAAGTATCATGGAAACATTTGACCTAGATGCATCTGTGGGAAAAAGAACTAAAGAGGAAGTAAACAAAGGCATACAGAGTGATGTTGCCATGACAGAGAAGCAGACAAGATTGTAGGCATAGCAGATGAAAGAAGTGGAGGAATGAACCTGGAAAACAGTGGAAGTATAAGGGGAGTATACAGAAAAGATACAGTAAGAAAAGCAAGAAGCTGGTCAAAGCAGAAATCCATCTGAAGAAGAGAGCCTGATGATACTGACTGCAGTAGAAGAAGGGTCAGATATACTAGAAGGAGCAGCAGAAAAAAAACATATCAGCAAAGAGGAGGCACCATAACCGAAGCCTCAGGTGATTCAGATGCCCAGTGCTTGACGCTGGAGGACCAGACCAGGTTAGACAGGTCAAAGGAGTACGGAAGAAAAATGAAATGAAGCAGTGGCAGGAAAATTAGACAGGACTAGGAGGCCAAGAGGATGGAATCTATTAAGAACTGGACAGCTCGGCTATACCAGGAGCGATGAGAGAAGAAATGAGCGACAGTGCAAAAGAAAGAATGAGCAGATGTACTTAGTAAGCTCCATCATATGCAGGCATTATGTCAAGACTACATGTCAAAAGAACTGAGAGACTAAAGTCAGGTAAGTGACAAGACAAAAGGGGATTAATGAGATTGAAAAGGATTAGTAGGATCAGTGAACACAGAGCACTATTCAAAAGGTAAGAGATATTTTTTATTGCACTGTACTCTGGTAGTAACAAAATAGAACTAGGAATGGGTATGCAGATAGCTGTTATCACCCTTTCTTGGAAAGAGGCTTCTTATTCATGTTAAGCACAGGCCTTCCTTGGTCTTCTTCAAATGCCATTCAGATCAATGGATGGGAAATCAGAAATTCACAACTGGGGTAGTGCCTATTTCCCTTATGGACAAAGACAATCTATAAAATGCTCAGGGCATATGTGCAATTATACAACAACCTCCCATTAATATTCAAAAACCTGCACTCTGATTGGTCAGCATGCATGTTGTAAATCAGAGTTATAGTAATGGAAAAAGGTCCGGTCACCCGGACTTTTTCCATTACTATAACTCTTTTTTTACATAAATGGAGAACGCAAGATCTCCATTGCTTCACACTGTCTCGCTATGGTAAACGAGTTTAACATAGCGAGACAGCTTTAAAAAAAGCAACGGAGATACTGAAAGATTGAATGAATGAATGAATGAATGAAGACACTAGCTATGGGACAGGAAGCATGATCTCTTATAGCTGGTCAGCATTTAGCTTTATATTTTTATTGACTATGTGTCATAAACCCTTCCTTCCACACTACTTGAGTAGGATGTACTACTGGCTACCTTATCCTAGATCAGCTAGGGTTCGGCGGTAAAACAATGTCCCCCTGCAGTTGAAGATGAAATTGAGCTGTTTTTCTTCTCATCCTGTTCATCTTTTTTCTTAGTGTTTTCTTTAGTGCAGTCACATTTTCATCCTCATGGTCAGTCCATCTTTACAGACAAAGGGAGGTACATAATGAGCTATTTGTGGTGCATAACTGGCTACTTGAGTTTCTTTACTGAAGTTTTGCTAACAGGAAATGGATCACATTCATAAAGTGCCCAGTTTTTACTGGTAACCCATGGCATCACCACAAGAATTATATAAGCAGCAAAAGAGGAGTACCTGGCTATCATCATGGTGCATTTAAATTACAAATATATGCAAGGAATAAGTAATATACCATAAACTAACCTAACAAAGAAAAGACAGTTCACTGTAGATCAAAGAAAAAAAAGCATGCCTTGGGAGTGTGGGTAAGAAGGCCAATGGCTAAATATTAAAATGAGGTAAAGCATAGCAAAGGTAGTAGAAGGGTAAGAATTGTTGGTTTGTGGGTTGGGGGTTGGTGTTATGGTTAAAGTGTTTACCTCACAAACACAAGCACAGAGTTTGAATATCACATTTTAAAGGGAAATTAAGTAGGCTTAAAATGGTACACAAGGACATCTAGTACTGTACCTGTATATGAATCTATGAACCTATGAGTGAAGGGTGAGAAATTAGAAGTAGAAAGGAAATTCAGCAGCAATGGCAATGGCTCAGGAATGTCAAATAGTCATTTAGCACCATCTGAAGTGCTCATAAAACAAGATGAGAATGAAGAGTAGACAGTGTGAGGAAGGGCATTATATCAAACTGGGAATAACATGCCAGGAGGCTGGATAACAAGGTGAATATCATGGAGCGGACACTCTTAGAAAGAGTATATACAGAGTTTGAGAGCTACAGTAATCAAGTCATCCTCACTTATTAATGAATTTATTGATGGATTATTTAATGTTTTCATTATCAAGTTGTCTATCTGGGTTGTTATGATCCATTTTCAGTAGATGCCTTGGAAGAAAACCTCTAGATAATTAACAGAACATGTGCTAAATAAAACGCAGAGGAGAATCGAGTTCAACATGTATAATACATTGTCATTGTTGTATATACATATAATACATGGGCTTAATAAAGAAGCATAACTTCAGTCTGTGATGTGATAGCTTTGTGTAAGCCATTGATGATATGCTGCATATAAAGCTTAGTGAATACATGCTCCACTATATCCTGTCAAGTATAATCTGGCTGATGCTTCACAGAATGAAATGAGCCAGTAAAAACTTCAGTAAGATTAAGGAAACCCCAGAAAATATTTTTGCAATGGGTTAAAGTCCCTTGTCTGTGCCCCCTATGAGGGTAATACCCTCTTATTTGTCAATAGTAGCCCTAACTATACTAACTCCATGGTTACACAGCTATGGATGAAAAAAAAGCCAAACATTTTTGAAGTACCTTGCTACAGAAATAGTAATCATGCCAGCGATGATCTGCTATGGAAATCAACAACTGACAACTTGAATATCAAAGAATACAGTCAAACTTTTACCTACTTAACATTGGGCTAAGGATAAGGAAGCTATATAAACATATGAGGTCTGACATAAGACTGATATTGTTTTATATATATATATATACATACATAGATAACAAAGCAGCATGTATATGGCATTTTTCACCACTCTAAGGAGAGCAGCATTGCACATTTTTTGTTCAGATGAGAGAGCTAGCTTACATTATTAAAGACAATCTTGAGTCATTGAGAATACATACTAGACAAAATTCTCTTAGTATTGATAATAGAAAAAAAAAACTTTAAGGAGGCACAATGAATATGCCTGACCAACTGAACATAAGTTTGTTCCATGGATATTCAGGAAAGTATATTAGCAGCTGTCAGCAGACTATAAAAATGGCCTTGTACATGTGGTGATGTCCAATAACAAAGTTTAGAAATCTGTACGTATATCTGATATTGGTTGTGTCTGTTTGCCATTTGATGAACAGGCAGTTGAAATCACAAGAGTATCCTATTTGGCTTAATAGGTATACATTCCAATTTATTTGTGTATAAATCTTGATTGGCCAGGGACATTGATAAAGACCTATAATTGGCAAAAATGTAATTCTTGGTCTTGTTACATGTCACAATGATTTCCACTAGCTCAAGGTAGGGATCTTGGACAGGGCAGCTCATGATACTGGCTACTGGGCTGCAGCCCCCAGTTTCATTCAAGTGCTTTATTGTACTTATGTTGTTTTTAAATTTAAAATATTAAAATACTAAATATACAGTTTTCAGCAGCTGTATTTTGTCTTTGCTTTATAACTCGAAAGCAGTAGTTACTGCTCAAGTGTGTCATATTGAGATCCACTGCACTGAATTAAAAAATGCTGCTGGCTGTTTTAAGAATTAATCCAGATTACAGGTGTGCTCTCCAGATCCCATCATCTGAATATGGGAGTTACACCTTAATGTGAACAATGCTCAGTTTAAACTGGAGTTCTAACTATGCTTTTTTTAACATGAACACTGGGCTGGCAAGGACAACAACCTCATATGATAGCAACGTGCATGCATAGTTTTCTGACATATGAGGAGATGGAACGTCTAACAGTTAAAGTTGACGAATTGCTGGCTATATTTTCCTTTGCTTACTTGCTGTTCTGCGGGTGCTGAGGATGACTTTTTAAATATTATTACAACTTGCAAGTGACAGAGCATGGGAGAAGTCAAGCAGATTTTAAGAACCTTCCAAATGAACCTGAATCTGAGTTTTTCCCTATTCTAGCTTCTTGGGTCCTGTCCATAAACCAGCTATCCAGAGGATGTAGGGGGTTTATACCTAGCTTATTGAGCTTTTCTAAAATGTCAGTGTAGGGTATTGTCTTAAATATCTGAAGCACAAACAGAGGTTAGCAGCATGAATAAATGGTTCGAGGAAAAAAATAAGTAAATAATCCACAACTGCATCCATCGAGCCAATCAACGGCAAAGGAATAATATAAAATAAACACTAATGAAAGTTTTTTTATGAATAAAAATAATAAAATAGCTAAGAAAATGAATGTATATATAAAACATGAATATACATTAATTTTATTAGCTGTTATATTAGGACGGTTTACCTTATGTTATATCATTGATTTGATTTGATGTTCAGTACACAGTATAGGTGAAAGTAGATTATTTCTTTAAGGTGATCAGTTTGTGTTTAAGTGATTAATTATTTTTTGATTGGATTATTTCTTAATAGACAGAAGTACTGTATACATTTGTCTTGACTTCTATGTGTTTTTAATGTCTGAAGAAGTCTTGCCCCAGGATTCATGAAACTCCAGGCAAGAATAAGACTATTCTTGCATGGAGTGGTTCGTATCTGTTTAGAATAGCAGCGTGCCTTGCATATGCATGAAGGCATGCTGCTGTTTAATCTAAATGGACATGAACCATGAACGAGCGCAGGGGGTGTGTGTCAGCAGTGCCTGCACATGTAACACGCACCCTTCGCTCAGAAAGTGCCGTATGGCACTTTGTGACACAGACAAGTGTCACTGTATATAATATTAGAGCCTGGCTCTAATATTATATACTAAACCAGTGTCCACAGACACTGAAATGTAAGTAGTTAACATTTCAGTGTCCGTGGACACTGAAAAAACAAAACAAAACAAAACACAAACACACCTAGAAGGCAGCAGCCTTCAAGTGCACACCCACAAATGTATGCACTCTTTCCCTACATGCATGGAAGCAGTAGGGCAAGAGGAAAGCAATATAAATACAAAAACATTTTTTTTTCATCAAATAAATCTGAAATTTAAGTGGTGTGCATCTTGTTTGCATGGCACACCACTATACTTAGTTTGGCTAAAATTCTGAAAATGATAGACAAGTGCTACTGTAATACAAAGCAGCATCAAGTGGCTGTAGTGTAGTGGTACTGCCATGGCTTAGCATGAAGAATATGCTTGGTTTGAATCCATCCTCTGCCAATTTATTTAATAAACTTTTAAGGAATTTGAATGATAGATGTCAATGTATAGCTTATGTATAGCACAGTAGGGGTGGAATATGTAAAATGTAAATGTAAAAAGTACTTTATAAATTTAATAAAAAAAAAACTGATTTAAGCAGTGCTTTGCTAATGTAAGCATTGCTTACCAGCTTTCAGCTGTGCTTATCTGGTTTAAGTATTGCTATGCGGATTTGCGTGGAGCTAAGCATAGGTCAGCATATTAAAACCAGCCAATCAAGACAACGTGCAGGAAAACAGCCCTATTTAAACCACACAGGTAGGAATCCAGCCATAACCATTTGGGATTGCTCACAGCAGGACCAAAGTGTTTGGTGTTGGTAAAAGTGTTTGCTTCCGAGCGCAACATTGGGGCATCCAGGAGTCCAGGGTCATGGTTGGGCTCCTAGTAAAAAAACATGATGGCAGGCTGCTGCAGGGCCAGTAACAGGGCTCCCAGTACAAAGCGGAGGCCTGGAACCAGCTTGCATGTGATGTCACCAGTGCCAATGGCATACCCCGAACTAGTGAGCAGATACGTCACCACCATAATGACCTGAAGCAGAGGAGAGGTGCACTCTTGGGCCAGTGGATCCAAGAAGCCTGAGCACAGGATGTCCCACCTGTCTGTAAGTATGCAGTCTTATGTATCTCTAACTAAGTATGGAAAAAGTTCAACTTGTGACTGTGCAGGTTTGATTAATGTGTCATGTCTCCCCATACAGCTGCTGCAGAGAGGTCCCAGAATGTTGAGGCTCATGCCCAGCGACTGGCCCAGCTGTGTCGGTATTATGGTGAGTACAGACTACCTCCTAATATTAGCAGTAAGAAATCAAAAATATAATAATGGTAGTACTGCCTGTATATATAATTGTGCTGTAAAAGTCAGGAATAAATGCCTGTGTCAAGCTTCCAGAGTTACAATGGAATATTTCTAGCTGCTGTGTAATACAGATGTCAGTGGCAAACAAGGCACAATACACAGGAGGGGAATATTAGAATATGTACAAGAGTGTCTGAGTGAACCTGCCAAGAAAGTGCTATGTCAGGGATACTGCAACACTTAGAAATGAAAAGCATTCCCCTGTGCAGATCATGCAGGAATAGTAACTGTGGATTTCTGAGTTGTACACAGATATGTATGTCAAAATTAATAAAGGTGATCCCAAACACCGGTGTGTGTCATCTCACTTGTACCTGAAAAATAGAAATGTGTATGTCCTGCAGAATGCATTAACTGAAGTGATCTGATTTAGCACTGCTTGTCTGTATTCTTTAGAATGGGCATGTCGAATAACTGAAAAAAGCAACAGTACATATTTCCATCAGAATGTGTTTTACTTATTTATCTGCCAGCAATGTCCTGTGTTAACCTTTCAATTTCAGCTGTATGTAGCTGTGAATGTACTGAAAATCTATAAAGCTAACAGGTTCAGACTTAAAACTTACACTGTGTACTCAGGAATCTAAATTGCAGTATGTAGTTGTAAAACAGTCAAATGTGCAAAACAGCTAATGTGCACATGTTTCTCAAACAGTGACACCAATGTCTGTTGTGTATGCATAATTTGTACTGAAAATGGGAAACAAATAATGCAACATGTCATAATAAAAGTACTGTGCACAAAAATATGTACTAGATAGAAATGTCACAAACAGCCCACAGCACCTCCCCAGTAGCTCAGTCTGATAAGGACTAGGCCTGTAGTTCAATTTTGCACACACACCACGGTTCAAATCCAGGGACCACCACTAACAAGTCAGTTTGGCTTTACAGTTGTAAACTGCAATCTGAATAGAAAAAGTAATGCATTGCAACACATACATTTTGCAAACAGGGCACACAGGTAAATAAATCTGAATAGGAATACTAGTATGATGTATATAACTATGAAAGGTGTACAATTGCTGTGTTGATCAACCCCAGTCCTACAAACAGATGCAAGCTAGACATCCACATCTGCAGTCTGGCCCAGACAAGCCCCTCAAGTGTCACGCCATCACTGATAGTTTCCCCAGTTGCCAGGAAACCTGCACATAGAGAATGTCACAGTAGATGTATGTCAAAGGCACAACACACACTCCAGGGCCTGCAACTAATATGTGAATCTGAAATAGGTGTAGAAACAGCAATGTAATGAGCACACAGTTCATCTGCATAGGGCCCACAGGTAAAGAAATTGGCATAGAAACAGGTATGAAATGTATAACTAAAATAAGGGTACAATTGCTCTGTTGATATCTACAGCTGTTGGTGTGCTGTAGCAGCCCCATGGCCCAAGTAGAGTGTAACTGTGGTCAGAATGTAGAGTAGTGAACAGTAGTGTACTGAAAAATCTACTTGATAGCAGTTGTCAATTGAATCTGTTCCCTTCCCCCACCACTCAACTGATCCAACCATCACACTGAAATCAACATGGGTATGTTCCTAAACAAACCTCTACTGTTGGGACCGTTGTTCCATTTGGTCTATCATTGTTTAAACTATGTGTATACTAATATTCCCTATTGAATAATCATTGTTATTGCCTGCCTGAAATACCACTAACTGGCATGCTGTTGCAAATCTGAATGTCATTCCATACATGCATGGATTCTTTTTGCTATGGCACTGTTATAATTTCACTGTTTTTGGGTAAATGGGAATATCCATGCATGCTATTTTGGCTAATGTAATGTGTTGTGCATGACTAACCAATATTCATTGTTAATTTCCACACCATAGCACATATGGGAAGGCAGATCCCAGTGAATCCGCCTATCCCACCCGACCTGGTCGAGGCACCGGGTCCCAGCACATTTGAGACCCAACCCAGACCTCCCTCATCTGCTGGCCCTGCACCACCCTCAGGTGGAACCACTGCAGGGGATGGGGCTCACCCCCCCTACAAATGGGCACAGTGAGGATGTTGTCACCCAGGACAATGTCTGTGGCATGGTGTGCAGTGTCCTCCAGACAGAGCTGGATGACCACCTGTGCCAGGGTGAGGGCAGGCTGGAGCAGCTAGAGGGGCAGGCAGCCCCTCCAGACAAGGCCCCAGCACAGCCGCCTTAGGGCTGTGAAGGAGTAGTGGTGACTGCCATCGGGTGGGGACATCAGTGCCACTACTACCATCTGGGGGCTCATTAGCCTCAGATTCCCAACCACCCTCCCCGTCAAGGTGTTTACCCCCCATGTGTCATACACCACCCCTGTCTGCTGTTTTGTCTGCCTGCAAATGCAACCTCTCCTACCAAACCTCCCTCACCACACTTACATATAATTCTTCCTTAACAACCCACTCAAGGGCATCTGTCCCAAAAAAAAAAAATCACATCCCATACATAGCTCTGTATTTCACCCAGAGACATGTACCCATCACACAATCTAACCCTACCAATCATCCATATTGTATGATGCCCACACACCTCCCTGTAGGATGTGAGGCTCCAAATTCTAAATTGCCCACATTGAAAGCAACTGTTGCTGCCAACAAAATGCAGAGCTATGGTCCTTTCCTTCACCCATCCTGCACATCCCTACCTGTTTCTCCTCATGTTTTTCCCCTGCTTGCCCCAATTTCACCACTTTCCTATCTCCCTTTATTTCATTTATTTATTTGAAATTACTGCTGGTTTAAAAGGCTGTAAGTGAAGCTGAGGTCACATAAGTGTCACTTAGCTCTGCAGAAACCCGTGCAAACCCGCTGACAACTGCTTCAAAGTTCCTTAATCACTCTGTCTCCAACAGCCCCTGTTCTGCCCAACAACAAAATAATCAGGCCTTGCACACTATAACCAAGGTGATTTACCACTAAGCCATTTGAGATGCAAATACATTTGATGTTTTCTCTAACATATCATGCAGCACAGTCATTCAACAGTAGGGAAAATGTATTTATATATGTAGATGTATGTATGTATGTATTTATAGATATATATATATATATATATATATATATATATATATATATATATATATATATATATATATATATATAAACTATATATTGCATTTACACATTGGATCCACACTCTGAACCTCTCACTGAAAAACATCTGACTAAAGGCACTGTTAATGGGGGTGAAGGGGACCAAAATAAGTATCTCTTGCAATTATTGACATCATCTCCTCCTCCACAGCTGAATAGATCTCCTTTGCAACACAATAGCCAACACTTGCAAGTCTCAAACCCAGGACCCTGCACAACATAGCCACACCAAGTTAACATAAGCCATCTCAGCTGTAAGATGTCAGAATGATATCACTAACATATGCAGAACAGCCTGTCTACCATAGGGAATGTACAATGTGGAAGCAGTAAACATTCCAATGATACACACACACACACACACACACACACACACACACACACACACACACACACACACACACACACACACACACACACTCACGCACACACACACATGCATATATATATATATATGTGTGTGTGTGTGTGTGTGTGTATACACATACATACACATATAAATATATTACTACTTATAGATATGTATAAGAAGAGTATATATAGAGGGTGCACAGCATATCAAACACCCAGTATTCCTACAGTTGCTGCCTTTTAAAATGGCCAGTGTGTGATTCTTTCAAACAAAAGACAATTATTGCATGAAACATATACCCACAGAGAATGCAAAGGACATGACACCACACACATTGAAATGTTTATTTGTGTATTATTTCAGTTGTATATGCCATTTCTTATAGCAGTTAGGTGTTTGAAATACATAATAAATGAGTAATGCAACTCTCAAACAAAACATTTGATACAGTCATCTGAAAACATAACATATGTTACTGTCCAGGCTAAGGACTTCATGTAGTACAACAGTAAAAGCACTTGCCTTGAAGATAAGAACCAAGCAGCACATTAATTACAGATGTAGTTCAGCAGCCTCCAATTGCACTCTGTACTCAACCCCTAGGGGGAAAAGAATTAAGTTGTCACAATGAAAATGTATCTGTTACATAACAATGATTAACTTCAAACATCACCATCACACTGACAAACAGAACTGTCTGTAAGACAGTAAGATCTAGCCCACCACTGTTCCCATGGTGAAATGTATGAAAATGTAAAGCCATATACCTTAATGCATCTTACTACTGATATCCCTCACATGTCGTAACAGTCTAGGTTAAAAACAATTCATACCTCTCCCTCATAAAATGTCTTACAAGGGCATATAACAGTGTTTATGTACACTGATCTCTGGACTTTACAAGGTCACACATGTTTGGTCCCACTGTAGCCCTCATAAATATGGACCCTACCTCCACAACTTCACTGGAATGATAGGAATACCAGCACTAAATAATGATAGGCCACTACTTAACAACCTCTTATTGCATGACATCTGGACAAAGCCTGGTATATAGGTGGAGGACAGAGGTTGGAACACAGGGCCATATTTACAATATTACTGTTATACACTGTGAAAGTTGGTGGAGTTACAAGTTTGCTTGCAACATACCCTTACTCAGGAATATGAAGTCAGAAACACAAATGGATGTTGCCATCTACTGATAGCACCCAACAAAGAGAATGCCACTGATATATCAGAAACAAGACCTGTGTGGTGAACATACAAAAACATAACAGGCAGTCCTCTGGCCATCATGTGGATAGGCCCACAGTTGAGAGCTATACAGACTGCATTCCATGCAAAACTAGCATGTACATACAAACCCTGTAAAACTAGCAGTATTCAATGCATATAACGGCAATATTCACACTGTCTGTAGGTCTGGAACCTTATACAAACATGTAGTTGGCCTGTGTCTGCAAGTCCTGTTGTAAGAGGTATTGCTACCTGCTGTCTGTAACATTGCTGCACACACACGGGAAGGATGTCTTCTATGCAGGAAAGGTAAAGGGACAACACCCACATGACGTAGTCATTTATAGTAGTGGGTTGCCATGGCACTGGTAAGTGGAAGTACTACACAGCTGGCTGCATGGAGTTAGCAAGTGGTGAACACCGATTGGTGCAGAGGCCATCACCAGATCATGAGAATCACCTACAACATCCATGCTGCAACCTATTCAAACCAGCTCAATCCTTGTAGTGGAGAGAGAGAGAGAGAGAGAGAGAGAGAGAGAGAGAGAGATAAAGAGAGAAATACTACAAACCAAAACAAAATAAAACAAGGGACATATACAAGTGTTCATAGAAGAGGGCACAATACTAAAACAGGTATGTGAAACATGTATGCATGTAATTGAATGTAGTACTTGGTATGTAATAATCGGATAGATGATGTGGACAGATTTATATGTGCATTCAAGACTTGTTGCTGTAATGATGTCCTGCTGAACCACTGCCATGGACATAGCATCTGGCCCTGTGGGCAGTGGGCCATACCTGTCAAGTGTGCAGATCTGTACAGAATGACGAGATGTAAGCCATCATCGTGTGTGTTCTGTACCTCAAGACATGTATATTAGTGTGGCAAATAGCTGAAGGTGGAAGTAATGAAGTCATGATAGACACATGAGTTTCAGACCCCACCGCCTTCAGGACAGTCATGTTAACGTGAAATGTATCATGCACAAACTTCATAGGTTTGTAATAGGCTTACCCACAATCTGTCCCTATATATATATATATATATATATATATATATATATATATATATATATATATATATATATATATATACCCACCTAATGTTAGGCTGTGTCTACATGTGACACTGTTCTGTTTTGTAGCAAGGCAGAACAGTGCAGCCGTGGAGGAAGGAGTTTTAGAGTGTGTGGACCTGATGTCTGTATGCACTCCGTATATAATATATATATATATATATATATATATATATATATATATATATATGTGTGTGTGTGTGTGTGTGTCTACAGATATACAGACACACACACACACACACACACACACACACACACACACACACACACATATATATATATATATATATATATATATATATATATATATATGGTTTACTATTAAAATTTCGAACGGCACTCCGTCGACTGTACTATAGTCGAACACGGAAGTTTGAAAATGATAATTGCGAAGTCAAAAAAACAATCTAGGAATGGGTTTTAACATGGGTCGAGGTAGGGGAGATGTTTGTAGTTCAGAATAATACTGAACACCTACCCCGACCCATGTTAAAACTGTTCCTAGATTGATTTTTTGACTTTGACAGTCGATGTTTTCGAACTTCCGTTTCCGACTATAGCACAGTCAATGGAGTGCCGTTTGAAATTTTAATAGTAAACCTATATATATATATATATATATATATATATATATATATATATATATATATAAATATATATATATAAATATATATATATATATATATATATATATATATACACATATATGTGTATGTCTACATATATACAAACACACACACACACAGACACACACACACACACATATATATATATATATATATATATATATATATATATATATATATATATATATATATATATTTGTAAGTGGGACAGTTATGTGTGGTGTGAAATTTATGTTGGTAACGCATTGCTCTTTGTTTGTGAAGGTGAGAGTGGGATGTTGGGGTAGGACAGTAGGCATATTTGGGGAGGTAGGTTGGGTTGGAAGACAGACAAGACAGCATATAGGGGCATTATATGACACATATGATGGGTAAACACCTTGGATGGAGAGTAATGTTTGGAAAGTGGAAGCCCATGAGCCCTGAAATTGAAACCAAGGTCCCCACCCATAGGCATTCACCACTGCACCTTCATGGCCCTGAAGGTGGCTGAGCTGGGGGCTGAGCAGGAAGAGCATGCAGACCTGTAATTGTGTATAAAGGGACTCGAGGTGGTGTAGCATATCCCCCATTCTCTTTGGAGTTCCCTGTGCACCAGACCATGGACCTGACCTCAGGTGACAGGATCCTGTCTGTGTGTGCTCCCAGGGGGAGAACCAGCACCATCACCTTAGGTGGTTCCAGCAGATGATGAGGTCCCGGGGTGGGTCCCAGATGTGCTGTGGCCTGGTAACATGGCCAGATGAGGTGGTTCTGCTGGGAAAAGCCTTCCCAAACATGCTAATGTGTTGCAGTTTTAGAAAATATGTGGGTAGTAATAGTCCAAACAATCCAGGATTAGTTATATACAGCATGCATAGATATCCCCATTAACACAAAACACCAGATTTGGAGCAGTCGCATAGCAAACAGAACACATACATATATATGGAACCATAGTGGCTCTTACAATGGCATGCAGGTGACATTGTTAGCAACAGGCCACCCATGATAGTGTTTCAACATGGAACATGACTAGAAACACATTTCAATATTTGTCGTGCAATGCAACATATGTTCCAACAGTAGGTTTGGTGTAAACATACCCATTGAGTTGTGTGTTCAGATTACTGTTGCAGATATGGTGGGGGGAGACAGAGATGTCAATGAACAACTATTATATCCTTGCAGTATGAGGTCCTCAGACCTTTTTTCCTCTTTATGTCTTTCAGGTACCATGTCTAGAGAGCGCTTTCCAGTGTATTTCCCCAGGAAAATGATGTTATCATTAACTACCTGGTGCAGCACCACCAAACCCTCTTTGGCCATAGAGCCCATGATCTGCAGGAGAGGACTGCCCTGTGGAATGAGCTCGTCCACAGGGTAAACGATGTCGGCCTGCATAACCACAGTTATGAGGAGGTCTGACATCGCTGCACTGACCTTATCTGTCACGCCCGTCAGCATGCTGCTACAGTTAGGAGGGACCAGCAAGCCACAGTTGGGGGGGTCATGCCATCCAGCCCCCCCGACACATGCTGAGGAGCTCCTCGTCAGCCTTGGGGCACCTGACCACCAGCAAAGCCAAGAACCAACTGATAGTGTTGTGGAGGTGGTTGCTACCCACACAATGGATGAGGAGCGTGCAGGTAAGGCCACAGGGCACATCAGAAGACCACTGTTGCTTATCCATCTACATCTGTAAAGTTTCACCATGCATATGTCAGATAAAATATATATAGTCTGTTGCTGCAGTGTAGTAATAAACAGATGTGCATAATCTGTAGTATTGTGGGTTTGTACTGTTGATGCACTGAAATGCTGCTCTCACCCTGTACCAGTGCCACAGGTGTGTCTACTGACATCACATGTCTCACACAACTATGTAGATCCCTCTGATACACCTCCTGGGCAGCAGCCTGTAGCTGGTGAGTATGGTGTTTTTTGTTCAGGTTTGCCAATACATCGGCCATGTTATGGCCATGGTATTTGCCATGCACACATTTAACACACTTACCCACAATGCATGCTGTACATGTTCACTTATTGTTGCTGTTAACTGCACTGCATCACAGTGGTCACCATGGTGGCATATCTGAAGGGTATGTAAGAGTCCTGCAATATAACTAACAACCTGTCATTGCAAGATGTGTGCACAGAGATGACAATAATGGTGGGACAAATGACCTACAGTAGGAACATGAATGAAACATTACCCTTATACAGTGGCTACAACAGTGTATATATACCACTATTACAATGGTAACTGTTAAAGATCTACACAACAGCATATCACAGTACCACATTCCAGAACCTTTACAACCTGTAATGTGATGCTAACATGAGCAATGAATGTGTAATATGGAATCCTATGTTAGGACAGCAAATATGGAGAATACATACCTTAACAAATGCTGGAAGCATATGTGTGCACATACTCCAAATAACATATTGTGGAAGCAGCTTTTGAGGTACTGCCAGCATTCACTCTTCATGAGTATGCACCTTCCATTAAGTACAGGTCCTCAATGTCACACCAATAAATGGTCTGCTGCCCAAGACGTATGTCCATGACATTTTCCCACTCACCTGCAACAGAGGCAGCTGTGGCTTGCACACATCTTAGAAACCATGGAATGGATCCCATATCCGACAGGTATCACTCAGGAGTGGGAGATGTAGCCTTACCTCACCATTGCATATACCATGGCAAACAGTGCAGACAGTCATGTATGTGACGAGGAAGTATGGGACAACATTAATGTAGAAAATAAACAGATGGCCATCCAAGACAGATGATGACACATGTTGCAAACTGGTCATGGAAGCTGCCTAGAAACATGCCACAACACTGAGGGAGTTGCAGGAATGTCGAGTAAGTACTGCTGTGCAGTACCTGTGTGGACAATCTCCTGGACTCTGCATAAGTGTGGCCTATGGGTTAGGGTAATCAGATGGGAAAGTTGTTCCACAGGAAACATCATCCATGGCTCTCTACAGGTAGCATATGCATAACATCAAAAGTCCCCCAAATTCATGTGGTGCAATGTGTAATGGTGTACCAAGACCAAGTCCAAAACCTACAGACAGTATTAATAAAGATACATGTGTTGCACAAGCAACAACTCACTCCATCTCAGGCCTACCATCCCCAGCTGTACCTCGCTGGTACCAGTGTACACCTGTATGTATGCCGTTCATTAGCAGGATCTAGGCCAGTACACATGGTATACTGAATTTGGGACACTGCAAAATGACACTCATGTGTGGCCTATAGTTGTCAAGCATCTGCAAAAAGGCTAAGGTTTGGAAGGGGTGTCATCCTGAAACACAACAGTGAACTGAAGCAGACATCACAAGCTCACTAAGAATGGCTGTATCTACACAGTCAAAGTCATGAATTGTGGAAGACATAACCCTGACCATGGTGTGGTATCCTTCAAGGCCCCTAAGCCAGTGGAAACCACAACCCAAGCTGCGGAAGCCCTTACAAATGCCTTCTATGAACACCTCCAGGACTGCATGGATCAGGCAATCCCAAATAAAACCAAGACTCTTTCCACAAAGGGCAAACGTCCAGTCTGGTGGACCCCAGCCATTAACAAACTTTACAATAAGAGGAGAAAGCTATTACATGATAGAACAAAATCCATAAAAGGGAAGTCACCCCTGATCATTATTAGTAAAAAATACGAGCACTCATAAAATCAACTAAGGCCAATTTTGAGAGAAATTGCCATGGATTCAAAGGACAATCATAAGGCCTTTTTTAGCTATGTTAGGAACCTGGGTGGAAACTCCCAGATATGCTCAGAATTAGTCCAAATAGATACAAAAATCACTGAACCCACAGACATTGCCAACATACTGGCAGACAGGTTCAGTGCAAACTTCCCCCCCCCCCTCCCCCCCCAAAGGGGAGATAACTATCCCAGCCCAGTGTAGCCTCCCCGACATCCCAAATGCACAGGTGGAAGGTGGTCTCTCCAGCTAAAACACAGCATCAATGGGACTGGATGGTGTCCCCGGCTGTGTGCTACACGAGCTAAATGAGGAATTAAACCCGCACATAAGGCAGCTGTTTAATCTCAGCCTTACCACAGGATACGTGCCCAAGGAGTGGCGTACGGCAACTGTGGTCCCACTCCACAAAGGCGGCGCCTCTACGGACCCTGGTAATTACCGCCCCATAAGCTTAACAAGTCTAGTCTGCAAAGCTATGGAGAGGATCATAATGGAGCTCATAAACAAAGATATATGGGACTTGCAGACATTGGACCCGACCCAGTTTGGCTTCGTCAAGGGAAGATCATGCCTTTTGAACTTGGTCGACTTCTTGAAACAGTCACCAAGGCCATTGATGAGGAAAGGCAGTCCATACAGCCTACCTTGACCTTGCAAAGGCTTTCAACACAATACCCACTCGGGTATTGTAGAAAAACTACCAGTTTAAATGTAAACCCATATGTCACAAGATGGGTTGCAAACTGGCTAAAGGACAGAACCCACAGGGTTAGAGTTGCTGGCTATGTCAGACTCCAAGCGGTCACAAGTGGTGTCCCACAGGGCTCGGTCCTTGGCCCCCTATTGTTCAGCATCTACTTCTCAGAAGTACAGGCCAACATGGGAGGACTTTGGCTGACAAAGTTTGCAGACGACTGCAAACTGGGCGCCATAGTGGAAAGTGCATCGGACACGGATATCCTTCAGAAGGGACTCATGGAAACAGATAGCTGGTGCCAGAGCCATGGCCTGAAGTTAAATGCCAAAAAATGTATAGTCATACCCTTAGGAAAAACAAGGTAACCCCAAGCTACCATATAGGTGGCAATCCACTAAGCACAGAAGAGGTTATCAGGGACCTGGGGACCCAGGTTGACAGTGGCCTTTCTTTTGACACTCACGTTGCTAAAGTGGTTAGAAAGACCTTCTAGATTGCCCACCTGATCATGAAGGGATTCACATCCAGATCTTGTGAGGTCATTGTTCCCCTGTACTCTTCACTTATCAGACCAATGATCGAGTACAATGCCCCATTCGGGATGTATCTCACCCGACATCTGCAGCAATTGGAGAGACCCCAAAAGTTCCTCACCAAAAGGATAAAGGGACTCCAAAATCTGTCATATGCTGCCAGATTGAAGAAACTCCAGCTCTATTCAGTCGCATACCGTCTGCTCAGAGGTGACATGTGCCTGACATACAAGGCCATGTCCAACCCGGAATTAATGGACATGCTCCACCTCAAAAAATCCAAATCCACCAAAACTACTAGAGCAAGTGACTTAAACCTTAGCACGGATATAAATAGGACGTGCTGGAGGGATAGATTTATCACTCAGAGACTCCCTATGCTGTGGAATAAAATCCCGGTCCATGTGAGGCAGAGCACCTCGCTGACTCTGTTCAAGAGAAATCTTGACCTGTGGATGGGAGATCGTAGGTTTACCCTGGGAATCATCTCTGTGTCACTGCTGGACAGAGGCACACCAAACTAATGGGCACAGTATTTTTTCATATAAGGGGTGGCGTAAGCCACAAAAATTTGGGCTAGGCTTATAAATGCCTTAGGGCAGATAGCCTAGTATAAACCTATGAACCTATGAACCTATGAACCTGACTCCACAGCAATAGTGAATGCACTGTGTGACCTCCAAGGGCTGTGCACATGAGTTGACCTTGCAATCTGGCAGAGTTGGGGGACATTTGTAGGGTGGAGTGACCAACTACTGGCAAGTACAGATGGGCCATACTAGTATACCCCTTCCATGAATAGTGACTGCTGTAGTACACTTAACAGTTAATGCAACAAACCATTGTGTTAAGGGTTTACACACTTATGCACCCACATATTATATGCATCTCAATCAGCATCTGCACAACTAACACATTTGTTTGATACTGAATTTGATTGCACATGTCATATGTCACATATCAGGTTTGTGTAATGTTAATATATGCAGTATTGTGGCCCCATGGCATATCAGGGAAGAGTGTGCCATGTCAATAAGGGTGTGTACACTCCTCATAGCCACAGTAAACTTTGAAGGTTGTCAGTGTAATTGTATTTTATTGCTCATACATGCACTGCTGATGATGAGATCTGCAAATCAGACATCAGGCATTCACTATTGACATCTGTCTTCATATCATCCCAGGTATGTGTCAGACAAACAGACAGGGGCTGTGAGCAGCAGAGCAAACATAACTGCCACACATATACACATTCAGCAATGGTGTGTACACTTGTAAGATATGGTGCACAGTACATGCCAGGGTGCTGAACAGGTGCACAGCAATACTGTGTACATGGGTGCAGTGTGTTCCAGGGGAAGGGGCATCACCTACTAACACAACTCATGCATCACAGAGATGTATAATGTTGGTAACAGGGATTGACTATAGCTGCAGTGCATGCTGTTGAGTGCCATATGTCATGCATGTTGACAGTTGGGTAATGAGAGGTCTGTGTGTAATATCTTTGTGCAACCTCACCTGTAAGAGTGTGTGTGTGTGTGTGTGTGTGTGTGTTTGTTTGTGTACAGTAGTTAAGCAATGATGTACAGGTATTAAAGTGCATTTCTTGTTTTTCCCTCACAGGTGGCGAGGTGGGTCAGGGTCCCTCCTGCAGACAAACTGATGTTAGTGTCCATACCGACTCTGACAATGATGATAGGTATGGTGAGGCACAGGCAGGGTTGTCAGGAGTTGAAGCTGTGCCATCGGTTGACATCCCACTGTTATCCACCCCATCCCCGCACACAGTCACATTGCCTACATATACCCCATCACCAGTGGCCATAGATGAAGGACAGTTGGCAGGTGGTGGCATGGGACAGGACAGTGTGATGACTATGGCAAGTGTGTCTGTACACAGCAGCCATAGCTGGATGACCAGCGAGGTACCACACAGGCAGATGTACAGGAGTGCTTGCAGGAGGGCTGCTAGTCATCATGCCCCTGGCAGAGGTGCCACAGCAGGTGTCACCAGATGGATGTTTCAGGGCATCATGGAGGCACAGGCACATATGGAATGTTATACCAGACAGGGTCTGAGGCTCCAGAGGGCTACTCATTCTGCTGTTATTGACAACATCCGTGATCTTGCAGGTGCCCACAGTTATTTTGCAGAGGTCCTGGATAGATGGTTGGGTGAGATGGTGGGAATCCTCAACTGTGCAATGTCTGTGCTTGAGCATATGGTGGGAGTAGGGCAACAGCCACGTGGACGTAGCCATGTGGACATGCAACAAGTCAGAGCCACTCCCGTAGTGGCAGTACCAGCACCAGCACTTGCAGGGGGGGGGGTGCTGTCCACACCATAACATAGCAGGCCATGTGCACGCAGCCCTGGCTGGTCCCAAGAGGGACCCGGATCCAGCAGACATCTGTCATCATTAGGGAGAGTACCATATCTGGCCTTGTACCTGGTCATGCCCATGGAACCGCTGGTAGGCACAGTTCTCATGTCCGTGGCCAGAGACAATGAACTGCACACCCTGCCATGTACGGTCTGCAGCTGTCCAACAAACCTCTGTATAGGACAGCCACATGGCAGGACTGTGTGCATGCATACACACACACATCACCAACACAGCTAGGGTAACCCCATACCTATACATACCACATCTGCACAGCCCAATTAATAATGAAACCCCCTAACACACACACATGATGTCAACCAAATGGCTCAGCCTGGGTCTCTGGCAAACCCACAACACACCCTGTGCATATGACGATATCTATGCCACATCCCTGTCATCCATAACATTGATGCAGGGACAGGCTAATATGGTTCTGATGCACAGGGTGAATGTACTAACTTGTACCAATGTAATGCTGTGTAACATGTTTTCAGCAGTAACGTTTAATGCTTACATGTAGGGATGTGTAGCTGTCCAGCCATGATGCATTATAGCTTTTATTAACACTGACTGATTGTGGTCTCCATAATGTATTCAGTTTGTGTTGTAGGTGTCTATGTGTCAGCAGGATGTTGGTCTGCTGTTGTTTCCTAGAAGGGTATGACACTGTGGTGACACCTTGACTGTGCCATATCCTGGGTACAGCTGAACGCAAATGACTGGTCTGTATAACAGTTACTGCATGTGCCACATGGCTGATAGGTCTGAGGGTGTATACAGGTGAGTGCATGGTGGCTGATGTCAGCAGCCCTTCTACAGTGGACAATGGTAAGTGTACTGGGTGGTGCACACCACATGTTTGTGTATAATACACACAGAGGCTTTGGTGTTGATGTAATACACAGAGAATACTGTACACATGGGATGTATGTACTTTTGCAGTGAACCCATTTTAGCATATGTAATTCCACCAAGACAAAATAGGCACAAGATCACATCAGTAAATAATAAATAAAATAATCAGTTTGCTAGTTTAATGTCATTGACGATGGTACTGGCAGGGTATAAGTCCCCTTCCCCAATGTAGTGCAATCCTCGACTTGGTAAACCTAGGTGTGCTGGTGTGGGTGGCACAGCCCTACCCTTTGGCAGGTGTGGGGTGGTGTAGAACTGCAGATCATGTGATTGACAACTACTGAACCTGTTAAAAACAACTGTACAGTATTACAGCTGACTAAGTGGGGGGATACACACAACAATAACTCCAATGATAGTGGCTGTGTCTACAAGACCCATACCCAACTATATATATCAACCCCAGTATTGCTGTACAGCCATACAGTGGGGGAGATGGCATTTACACATCTACTACTTGTTTTGATGGAATGAATTTCCACAAGATGATACCTTTGAAATGTTAGCATTTGCCAGTGAGTTCTCAGACAGATGACCTCCAGGGACATGTATTTTCTGCAAACTGAAGTAGATCCCTTCACATACGCACACACTCTTACTTGGCAACACTGGGAGTAGAACTCCTACCTAGGTACTTATTGCTACTAATGTGTGTGGCTTTAATTGCACACACCACACAGCTTTTAAGATAAGGTGTGTCCCAGGTTTCTTGTTAAGTGAAGAACATCACCAGGCCTTGTACAGTATGGTAATGAGGGATGTACTGGTTGTTTATGAACAATACATAGTTTCACATACTGTCATATACACATTGACAAACACATAACAGTCATAGACACATCTGAGAGACCTGGGTTTATCAGTGCTAACCACCTTGTCAGTGAGTCCATTCTGTTAGAGATAATTTGCACACAGCACATGCATCATTGGGCTGGATAGTGTACTCAGTTACTTGTATGGTTGATGGTGACAGTGGTCCCCATACAGGGGACCTTGGAACATGTACTGGGGGTACCATGGTGTAAAGACAGTACACCCAGCACCCACACCCCACATTAGATATTTTACTCATTGAAACTCATGATTACTTTGACATACCCACAATCACACATTGACCAGGACTGCAATACAACCTCTTGTCTATCTCAAGAGTGCTACTACAGGGATATGCATCTATTGCACATGCCACAGGGATAGTAGGGTGATGGTTTGTCATGGCTCTCCTACTGTTAGCAACATCACTATCCCTTATACTGTATGGCAAGGTATATTGTATTTGGAGAATGTGGCCTCAGAATGCTGTATCATACAAATATACACACTTGCACATGTACACACACTTGCCAGGACACAGAGGGTACACATGCCTATCTAACCATTTGTACAGCTCCAGGTAGCCCATAGGGTAAAAAGTGTAACTAGGTACATGTAGTGTCCATTACAGCAGCAGCCATTTCTAACTATGGCAATGGGGGGTGTAGTGGTTGAGAAGGCCCTCAGGGTATTATCAACTACAGGTTTACAAACACACAGACACTGTTCTTCTCAGTAATGCATACTGACACATTTGTCAGTACTGGGGCCCATAGGTGCAGGTGTTCCTAGGTGTATACCAGGATATTGTCCGAGGAGAGATGAGAAGAGTAGGGAATGTGGGTACAGTGGTATCATGCCACCTGCCATTTGTCAGCAAGCCATCTATCAACTGATGCCATATGAGTGATCCTCAGGTTGAA
>NC_056730.1:1023659647-1023697147 GCF_019279795.1 Protopterus annectens
GGTATCTGGCCATTATGATGGTTGCCTATACTGTGCACTAATTCATACTGTCACATGATAATTGCACATGGCTGTATACATTTATGGCTGAGGATTGTCTACAACAATCTCTACAGTGTTTGGAAAATGTTGGCCTTGTAATGTCGACAATGACACATGTAGCTCCTCAATATAATGATGTAGCAAAACCCACACTGCAATGGATCCTGTCATTACACAATCTCCCCAACAGAATACTGATGACACACCCAAACACACATTTACCAGGACTGAGTTCCAAACCCCTAACTGACTATGTATTGCTGTTGCATTGTTATACAGTTATTGCACGCACCATGAGCTTACATGTGGAAGAGCTGTCCAAAGGTATCTTTGAAGGTGAGTGACATCAGCAACAGTGATAAAGGAGGGATAAGGGAAGTGTAGTACATGTGACTGTCCACAAAAGCTGGTATCAAAGAAGACACACCCACACTCTCTCAGGGAATCACACATATTATCACAGTTGGCAGGGTCAGGATTAGATCGCCTACTTAACTAGTTTGCTACACTAAAATATTATGTAGTTATCACATGCGCCACAGAACTTATCTGGTTGATATATGGCCAAAGGGTTATTTCAAGGTGACTGAACAGTAGGGCAACACACACACACACACACACACACACACACACACACACACACACACACACACACACACACACACACACACACACACAGACACACACACACACACACACACACACTTGCCAGTACTGAGATGCATGGGTTCATTGCTTCATAGCTATGTAGTAGATGACTGTGCCTGAAGGCTGTACAAAGCTAGGCAAAGGGAATACCTTGGCATCAGGGCCCATGACAATGGTCTCCAGTGTGGATCAGGGGTGTAGTCCCTGGTTTGGCCCACACAGGTGGGTATTATATTCACCATCCACTTATCTGGGTTACTATTGTGGGTGGCCAGTGCTCTGCAATGCTTGCCATGTATGTGATCTATATTCCATAACATGGACAGTGTCTGGGTTGTGCACATGTCCCAATGCATGTTCTGTGATGCGTGGAAGTGTAATTGAGGTCTTTGGGGCATGTTGTGTGGACAGATTATCTTCTGATGTTGCATTCCTGACCTCATTTGGTGAAAACTAGCTATGAAACTGAGGTTGTGCTTGCACCTGCATTGACAGCATGATACCGGTATTCAGTGGAGTTAGTGGCATCTGTCCATACAGGGCATATGTATAAGGCATGGTATTCCATTTGTGGGTTACATTTTCAGACTCTACAGTTGTTGCAGGCATCCAGTGGGGAACATAGCAAAAGGACCACTGTAAGCATTTATTTGTCTATTGTAAGGATGGAACAGGGTGCAATGTCCTTTTACTTGATGGATAACACACACTCAGTCAGGAGATGTTACACATCACAGTACATTCTAATGTCAGTGGCAGTGTTGTGGTCAACAGGCATGTAGTCCACTGCAATCACACAGTGGTTACTATCTGTGGGGAATATGCAGGGAACTACCAATATAGTGGTTGTTGTCTAGCCAAGTGTGTTTGTGTATGTAACATGGGTGGAGAGTGTTCCCTGTGTAATACAAGGGTTGCCTATATTGTTCACTGATCCATAATGTCACACATAGGGCTATGGATTGTCTACACCAGCCTCTCTGCTGTTTTATATCTGTTGTCCTTGTAAGGTGGACAGTGTGACATATAGTAGGTCCTCAATATAATAATTTATCAAAATCCACCCCACAATGCATCCTGTCATTATACAATCACAGCAATTTCCACACAGGATACTAATGACAGACACACACACTTGTCAGTAGGGAGCTTTAAACCCCTACCCAACTATGTATTGCTACTACAGTGTACCACATTTATCATATGTGCCAATGGAGCTTATTGGATGGATGTTGTCCCATGGTACTTCTAAGGAGAGGAACATCACCAGCCCTTGTAAATACTGGCATTGGGTGATGTAGTGGGTGAGAGATCCCAAAAAATAATGTTACCCTAATCACTCATTTACATTTGCCAGGGGTGAGGTTCAAACCTCTATCTAACAATCTTTATGGACCATTATATTACACATTTACCACATACACCAGTGACCTGGCATGGTTTAGGCTTCGTAACAGGTACTTGTAAGGTGGATGATATCTGCAGGAATGCTAAAGTCAGGTTCTGAGATGTGTACTGGCTGTAGATGGGGCCAAAATCTTTGAGGTAAACACACAAACACTTGCCACAGATGAGATTTAAACCCATAACTGTGTAGTTACTATTATTATTATATTGTTCCGCATTTAGTGCACACACCACAGAGCTTATAGGGCTAGCCTTTGTCCAAAAGTGTATTTCAAGGTAGATGACATCAGCAGGCTTGCTAAAGTAGGGCAATGGGAGGTGTAGTGACTGTGAATGGCCTCAAAATCATTAATCGCTACATGCACAAACACACACATACTTTTGCAATTGCCATGTCTGGGATTAGAACTCCTACCTAACTAGTATGTCACAGTATAGCATTATGCAGTTATTGCATGCACCACAAAGCTTACAGAGCTGAGCCTTGTCCAGAGATGTATTTCAAGGTGACTGACATCAGCAGGCTTGCTAAAGTAGGGCAAGGGGAGGTGTAGTTACTGTGAATGGCCTCAAAGCCATTTATCCCTACAGACACAGATGCACACAGTTTCCATGTCTGAGATTAGAACTCCTACCTAACTAGTACATCACACTATAGCATTACAGAGTTATTGCATGTGCCATGGAGCTTATAGGGTTAGCCCTTATCCGAAGGTGTATTTCAAGGTGAACGACATCAGCAGGCTTGCTAAAGTAGGGAAATGGGAGGTGTAGTGACTGTGAATGGCCTCAAAACCATTAATCTCTACACACATACACACACACACACACACACACACACACACACACACACACACACACACACACACACACACACACACACACACACAGGGTTTCACAATTACCATGTCTGGGACAAAAACTCCTACCTAACTAGCATGTTACACTGCAGCACTACACAGTTATTGCACACAAGATGGAACTTATTGGGGTAGCCTTTATCCAAAGGTGTATTTCAAGGTGAATGACATCGGCAGGCTTGCTAAAGTAGGGCAATGGGATGTGTAGTGACTGAATGGCCTCAAAATCATTAATCTCTATACACACACACTTTCACAATTGCCATGTCTGGGATCAAAACTCCTACCTAACTAGTATGTCACAGTATAACATTATGCAGTTATCACACATGCCACAAAGCTTACAAAACTGAACATTCTCCAAAGAGGTATTTCAAAATGACTGACATCAGCAGGATTGCTAAAGTAGGGCAATGGGAGGTGTAATTACTGTGAATAGCCTCAAAATCATTGATCCCTAAGCATGCAAACACACACACAGTTTCACAGTTGCCATGTTTGGGATTACAACTCCTACCTAACTAGTACATCACACTGGAACCTGCAGGACTGAACCATGTCCAAAGAGGTATTTCAAGGTGACTGACATCAGCAGGCTTGTTAAAGTAGGGCAATGGGAGGTGTAGTTACTGTGAATGGCCTCAAAATGACTGATCCCTACACATGCACACAGTTTCCATGTCTGGGACTAGCACACCAACCTAACTAATACATCATACTATAGTATCACACAGTTATTGCACGAGCCACAGAGCTTACAAGGCTGACCCTTCCCTAAAGAGATATTTCAATGTGACTGACATCAGCAGGCTTGCTAAAGTAGGGCAATGGGAGGTGTAGTTACTGTGAATGGCCTCAAAACCATTGATCCCTATACACACACACACAGTTTCACAGTTGCCATGTCTTGGATTAGAACTCCTACCTAACTAGCATACCACACTAAAGCATTACACAGTTATTGCATGTGCCATGGAGCTTACAGAGCTGAACCTTGTCCAAAGAGGTATTTCAAGGTGACTGACATCAGCATGCTTGCTAAAGTAGGGCAATAGGGGGTGTAGTTACTATGAATGGCCTTAAAATCATTGATCACTACACATGCAAACACACACAGACAGATTCCATGTCTGGGATTAAAACTCCTATCTAACCGATATGTCATGCTATAGCATTACACAGTTAGTGCATGCACCACAGAGCTTATAAGGATGAACCTTGTCCAAAGGGTATTTCAAGGTGACTGACATCAGCAGGCTTGCTAAAGTAGGCCAATGGCGAGTGCAGTGTGTGTGAATGGGCCATAAACCATTCCTCTGGAAACACACACACACAACACTCACTCAAACACAATTTTACATTTGACAGGACTAGGTATACGACTGCTATATGAATACTGATTTGTACTGTCATGTTACACAGTTATCACAAGCACCACGGACACTATAGTGCTGAGGGCTACCAGAAGCAAATATCTACAGTGATAGACATCTCCATATCATGTGATATTGGTCAATTGGATGTGTGGTGGGTGGGACAGGCCTCATGATCGGAAGCTCTTTGTCACTGTCTGTCTCTCTCTTCCCCACATTTCTGTGTGTGTATGTTTGACATATTATAGTGTGTTGTGCTTGGATATATGTGTATATTCCTATCCGATGTGTGTGCAAAACATGAATGGTGTGCAATATGGTGTGTGTGCACAGAAATCTGCGACTGACAGATATGTATAGTCCACTGTTGTTGTCAGACATGGGCTTAATTTTAAGTGTGGGAGCATGCCCAGTATGACCCTTCTGTATTTTGTTGTCAGACATGGGCTTCATTTCTCTAAGTGTGGGAGCATGCCCAGTATGACCTTCTGTATTGAATGTGTGAATCCATTACAGGTAGGTTGTACTCCAGTGCAGGAATTTGTGTTCTACACCTACAGCTAGCAACCTGTTTCTGCAGGATATCTGTAGATAGGTTGACAATATGGAGTCACAATGGGCAAAGGATAGTGGGATACTATAACTATTGTGTCTGTGCTGCTTGTGCTACATGGTTTGGGTGTTAGCAAAGATATTCAGACATATGTACTGTTTTACACTGTGCTGTATTATGCCATCACTTACTGACAGATATACTTATTTGCTCACAGTAATTTCCTGGGGAATAGAAGATGAATGAAGCTGTGTCCAGTAGTGTGGTCTGCAGCCTACATATTCTTGCACACTCATGCCATTCTGGAGGAGGAGCCACAGACACTTGCTGATTGGTCTGTGCAAATGGTCCAGCACCTTGGTACTGTGGTGGCTGAGGATACCCTGCCTGTACATCTATCAATGTGACAGAATGGCCATATCCTGCTGTGACCATACCTCTCAGCTTACAGATTCACACGGGTTACCCAGAGGCAGGGCTCATATATCTGGTCAGTTCCACTTCATATTGTGGTTTACAAGCAGGTTTTCAGCTACCCATTACTGGGTTCGCAAGCAGGGGTAGTATGGGCACATATCAGAGTTTCAGACTTCACATACTCCATGGGGTCCTTGCTTCTACACCCCCCTCTTTTATTCTATCCTCTTCCTAACATTATGCGAGCGATATCTGATAAGTATCCCTACAGTTGCCCCTTCATCCCAGTGGTATTTAGGGGTTATTCCACAGTTCATGGACATGGTGGGCATGCTACTGGGATTTGTTGACATGGCCTTGCATTTGTGTTCTGTGGACTGTGTTATGTTGTTATTTGGGACCCCATGAGATAACAAACATTGGCAGTATGGGTGAGGCACAGGCCTTTGACAGAGCACTGTAGGGCATTTGGTAGTGATGCAGGCCATCTGTAACAGGCCAGTGCATTCTGTCAGTCCTACAGTCCCAAGCTGCAAGCCACTAGATTCCCCTGGAGTGACAGGGTAGGTGTGTGAGGTATTAATGGCAACAGTTCCTGTCCTTATTAATCCATTGGTGTGGATGCTGGCAGGGTGCTGCTTACAGTTAAGGACACACCTGCATGGAACACCTCTTCAGCATGCTGCATTCTGTGGGTATTCCCATACAGAATTGGGGGTCATACTGTACTCATTTCCAACAGCAGAGATATGACCTGTGATGATCCTGTGGCTGATGGTGGGGTGAGCTGAGTGTATGTGTGATATGGAAGCTTCTTGCAGCTGATTCACAGATATACCTGGGACATTCCCCTTATCCTGGCTTGTGCAGGGACATTGGCAGTTTCTCATTACTTCATAACTGTGCCATTTGTCGCCTGCCAGTGATTAGCCAGACTACATCAGTATTCCATACTACACAGACAGGTAATGTGCTGCTAACCTGTATGTACAATTTAGTGTTTCCAGCACAGAATCCTTGTTCCTGGCGTTTCTTCTCACCTTTTGGTGTGTTTGTAAATTAGTGGTATCGCAGGATCAATTTCTTTATATAACGTTGTTTTCATGGATTCCATGCAGGAGATGCTTAATGGTTCGAATCTCGTCTCGAGGGACGAGATAGACAAAATACATTCTGAGATGACTATAATTCGTGGGGAAATTACTCGCCTTGTGGAATTACTAACACCAGGGAGCGTTACGCTCAACAAGCAGATGCAACCTAACCCGCTGGTTGCAACGTCTACCCGATCCTCTATGGGCAACGCCAGTGACGAGGAGATTCCTAACGCACAGAGGAGGTGCTCCTCTCCTCTACCGTCTAGGCGAACGCCGAGGAAGGAGGCCAGTGAAGCAAGGGACAGTCGCGGTTTCTTTACAGCTTCCCCAACAACGGCGAATAATGCAGATTATACGGATGACGACCGCTGTCTTATTTCTGGAGCAAAACCCAAGCGACATCCACCTTCTCGCACCTATGGGGGAGAGGACAAAGGAAAATGTGCAATTAAAGCACCAAAGAAAGGTACTGTTAACTCTAATAATATTGGGCCGTCTAACAACGAGGACAGCCTGAAAAAACAAGGATATTGCTTAGATAAATTTATGGATATGCCGCTTGATTTTAAGGACATTCCTAAAGCGGTTTCTTATCAGCATTCTTTTGGTGAAAGGGACAATTTCCCTTCTTTGAAAAAGTTAATTTTTACTTTTGGAAACATTTTAACTAAGGTTAAAAATTTACAAGTGGAGAATTTATATCTGCATAAGTGTCTGGACAGTGGGATTGTACCTATGGGGTTACGGTTCTTTAAGGAACCATTGGGGATTGATATGAATGCACGTAATATTAAGATCTGTAATGACATGTTTGATGATTTTGGAAAGAAATTCATCAGTTTTATTGTTGAATGCAATGATTCTAAAATTAGTACTTTACTTAATGAGATAGATAGAATTGATAGACAGATTAGGGAAGATGTATTGTTTGTACAGTGGGAAAAGTTATACTACAAACAATATGAATATGCGGAAAATATGTATAAAAAGACTTACGAAAGGAAATATAAGAAATTACAAAGAGATATATCACAATATGAGAAGGGGTCAGCTTATAGATGGAGAAATGTGAATGATGGTAAACTTACTTCTAGAAATAGAAACACCAATCGTTCAGCTGCACACATGGGTGACACTGTCCCAAACGATGCACATTCTAATGAAAATTATTGGGAAGATGACTGTTTTTTAGATATGGAGAGGGACAAATGGAGAAAGGTGGAACCAAAGGGGAGGGGGAGAAACCCTTGGAGGAACAGGAAATACAATTATTAGTGGATCTACTTGAGTCTAATCCTAGAGGTTTGAATAATGATTCCAGCAGTAACATAGGAGGTAGCATCAATGTAGTGGTGGAGGAAAATAAAATCCTTCACTCTTGTGATGAGATAAAGATATATAACTACATTTCTCATCCGGTTTTACCTGAATTTTTCCAAATTTTCTCTAAAGGTATGAAATTTATACCTGATTTCAGGTTTGACATAACGGACACCTTAGTTGAGTTTAAACTGTTTATGAGAAAATTAAATTTGGGGGTATTCTTTAAAAATCAGAATACTGACAGTTCCAACCAGGTTCAGCAACTTAGGAAAAGGAGTACTTTTACACCACCCATGTGTAACACACTTACATCCTTTGAAAATGTAGTAAATTCTGAGTTATATTCTTTATACAACAAACATAAGTATATCTACGCAGGGCAGAATCAGGGTAAAAACATGAAGGATGTCATCCAAGCACTGTGTGACAATAACATCCGTATTATTACAGCGGACAAAGGTGGGGGCATTGTATTCTATGACCAGGAACAATATAATGGTAAAATTTTCAATCTCCTTAATAACTCAACACAGTACACTCCTTCTTCTATCAATGAGGTCAATATAGCCCACAGACGAATAGACTCGTATTTAGAAGAATTTATAGTGGAAAATAGGATAGATGAAGATTTATATAGATTTTTAAAGGTTGAGTTCCCTATTTTGGCTACCATCAAGGGCATTCCTAAGGTCCACAAAGATATACATGACCCACCTTTTCGTCCTATTATTTCTGGCAGCGCCAGTAAAACGTTTACTTTTGGACAAGTAATTCATCATAAATTAAAACACATCTATAATATTGTTGAGCATATTATGAAAGACTCTTGGGAGTTTTTGGGCTTGTTTAAAAAGGAGCTTTGGTCCCCCGGATTGATTTATGTGACAATAGATGTACAGGACTTGTTTTCCTGTATTCCTAAGGATGAGGGAATCCATAGATTCACCAGTAGTATGCGTAAAGTAGGCGGATTAGGTCAGGATGACATTTCTCTCCTTACAGAATTTATGGACATTGTTTTGGACCATAATTACATCTATTTCGAAGGGGAGTATTATAAGCAGAAAACGGGGGTTGCCATGGGCACTGCTTGCGCTCCCATATATGCCAATATGGTACTGTTGGACTGGGAAGTGGAATTTGTTCTAAATTCCAACTGGATGTCCTTTATTAAAAAATACGTCCGTTACTTGGACGATATTTTCATCCTTTGGGAGGGTGAAGTTGAGCTATTACATGACTTTATTAGTTATATCAATAACACTACTGATTACCTAAAATTCACCCACCAATATGATACACACTGTGCAAACTATTTAGATGTTAAAATATATAGTAAGGACAATGAATTTCACTCCCAGATCCACAGAAAGGACACCTTTAGCAATGGCTATTTGCACTATAGCAGTGCACATACATATAATACCAAGAGGGGAATTATCAAGGGGCAGTGCATCCGTGCTGCACGCATGACTACTGAGAGACATCTAGTTGACCTTGAATTGCAGTATATTGGTCGACTGTTCTTGGACAAAGGATATCCACCTAAGATGGTAAAAGACATCACAGGTTATGTCATGAAGGAATGGGGGCTGAAATACAAGCCACTTCTGGGAGTGGGTATAATTAAATCTTTACCAGTAGGAGATACTAGTACCATTACCGCTAGTCACAGTTTAGTGAAGGAGAACAGTAATTTATATACTAGGTCTTGCATCATTCAATATGGTAAATATTCAAATGAAGTTAAACAGATTATTAATACAAACTGGAATATTTTGACCAGTGACCAGACCATTAAAAGCAAGATCACTGATAGGCCACACTTTGTGTATAAAACTGGTAATAATCTTAAAAGAATAATTGAATTAAAATCAAAATTCCAGAATAAAACTAAGGATAAAAGTATAGGCACGAAAAGATGTGGCCAATGTAATTATTGTAAATATATTTTAGATGTACCCAGCATTACTCTGAATAACTGTTTAAAGAGTAAGATCTGGTTCTCCAACGGTAACTGTCTATCCAAACACGTTATATATCTTAGTGTTTGTCAAACCTGCAAGAGTTATTATGTGGGGAAGACTGACCGTAGCCTTAAAAACAGAATATATGATCATATTTACTGCATGAGGAAGTGTGACATTAATAATGCTCTATCGAGACACCTCATTAATAGTCCACAGTGTAAGATTTTCAAATTTGGGATCTTAGATGTTGTTTTTCCCAATCCTAGAGGGGGTAACATCAAGGCTACAGTGGGGGAACGTGAAATCAAGTGGCAGCTAAGGTTGGATGCTGCCACCCCTCCTGGCCTCAATGAAATGATTCCCACTAAGCCTCTAGTTAGGGTCTAGTTCTAACAATAGTGCAATATTTTGTTACAATAGCTTCATGCACATTTATTATTCTTGTATTTATATATATATATATATATATAGGGGGGTTGCCCCATATATTACTTCCATGAGTTCTCAGTACTGTCATTATTTTTAAAGATTATATACTGTTTAATTGATATGTTCTTATATATTTCATATGCATATATTTCAGTATATTAATATTCTTATTACATTAGGATTGGCACTTATTGTATATATTTTTTATGTTTGCCACTCTAGAATACATATTTCTGTATACATCTCAGTGAAGAATCAGATAATATTGTTTTTAAGTATGTAGATTTATTTTGACTGTATAGTTAGTTTATTTATTTATCTGATATTTAGGAGTTGCTTTGTTAGTATATATTTTACTTTTGAGTTTAATCCAGCTTTTTATATATTAATTAAATTATTTATTTGAGTGTTTACGCAGAATGTTATATATTTCATCTTTAGTAATGCTTATTGCTTGACTACTGATTCAATTGATTCAATTGATTAATTAAATATTAGGGCGGGTTTTTGGAACAGTTGTCATATAAAAGCGTCATGTCATCTTGTTATGATGTTCTGATGAAGACAGATTTTCTCTGTAGAAAGCGCTCAACTGATTTTATGTGAATAAATTTAGTGTTTCCAGCACAGAATCCTTGTTCCTGGCGTTTCTTCTCACCTTTTGGTGTGTTTGTAAATTACTGTATGTACAATTCCAAAGGTGTGTGCATTTGACAGTTACATTTTATATACTCAGTCTAGGGTACTTCCACCTGTGTACTGTATGTATGTCTGGGCCCAAATTCATGGCATGTCCATCTTTCAGATGGTGACAGATATTACATCCGAACAATGAGTATGGATGAGTGCTGGATTGGGTCTTGCTGGGATTCATTGTGTTTGGCCCCTACAGTTTTCAGAACATGGCCCTGTCATCAACAGTACTGGCCATAGGCCACCGGGACACAACCCTCCATGCCTACATGCTGACCACTTCCACACAATATACAACACACAATAACCTAATACACAGAGCCCTGTATATTGTACACGTGCAACAATCTATCCTGCTAATTGGGCCAGCTCAGGTAATCTGTGCTCTACTGTTATGAAACCCACATGTACATGTTACTACATTTCTACATAGGATCGTGGGGGCGGGGGGGGGGCACACCTGAGGACTGTAAACATTTGCTATGACTGTACTGGTATTTCAGGTACTCTTTTGGCTTTCATTTTGTTCTGCATTCTGACCTATCATGAAGACTAGAGGCATATCAGTGGAGAACAGATCTTAGGTTTTATTGACCTACATTTTAGTTGCAGACTTCTTGCCCTTCAGAACTAACATCCAACTGCCTGACCTGTTGCAGTCTGTCTGTGTAGGTCTGAAGGGGAGTTGTCCTCCGTTGCCATCAATTGGAGGCCTTAGCACAGCCTTTTTTGTGGTAATCTACACCTGTCCTGCTGGCTGAGACTGTTGTTGGGTATGCCAGCCTCACTAACATGCATGTGTGTGTCCTATGGACACACATTTGGCCCATCACTTGTCCTGCAGTGGGATTTGTCACCTTGTCTAGTACTGCCTACTTTGCTGACACCAGTATTTGTTATGGATTTCATGCTGCCCATATAGGGGTCTACTATCTGCTGCCATCCCATTCAGCTACCAGATTCCTTTGCATGCTCACATCCATACCATAGATACAAGTAGCAGAACATACTACTCCGTTCAGCAATTGATAGGTTGAGTGACTAACCTTGTGGCTGTGCCAGTATTAAGGATGGTGCTGGAAGCTGACTATGTCAGATGGACATAATACAATCCCTATATATATGGTAAAGCACAGGTAGTGTCATGTTTGGCATCCCTTTTACTGTATGTGTGAGTCAGAGAGAGGTGTCATTCCCTAGGTTCCTACCATGTCAGTGTATGTGCTATGTGTTTGCTCTTTGTCAAAGCCTGAGCATACTGGGCATGCCTCCTTCTGCCTACAGGGGCAGGTTTAGGTTGTTCCTCCTCCAAGTGACTATGTGCCTGTGCTGGCCTTTTCAATGGTGGGGGGCTGTGTGGCCCTGCCCCATGCTGCTCCTGCTGCAGCTGTTTCCACAGTATCATATTGTGTAGCACGGCATGTACAATGAAAATTTGTGTACATGTAGCTGGAGAGTACTGCAAGGCTCCAACGGATATGTCCAGGCACCGGAACCATGACTTGAGAATTCCAAACACATGCTATATTATGATTCTGGTTTGTGCGTGTGCTTCATTATGGAGTTCTTGTTCAGGTGTGTGTGCTTTTCTGATGGGTGTTATCAGCCACGGCTCCAGTGTGTAACCAGCATCCCCCACTAGGTGGCCATATGGGATGTCTCCACTGGCAAATCTCTGATACAGCTGCTTCATATGCCAGATGTGGGAGTCGTGATAGCTTCCAGGGCTGCCAGCACACATATTCATTATAATGCCCTGGGCATCGCACACAACCTGGCAGTTGATGGAGGGGAAGCTCTTGCGGTTTATGTAGACCCTACCCCGCTCACCAGGTGGTGCTTTGATGTGTATGTGTGTGCAGTCTATAGCAACCACTACCTCAGGGTATTCTGCTATTTGGTGGAAGAGATGCATATTGCTGGTCAACGCCTCATAGGTGTTGTGGAAATATATGCGCTCACTGGCATGTGCTGACATGGCATCCAGGAACTGGTGAAGTACCCTGGATGCTGATGCCTGTGAGATACCAATGATATCCCCAGTTGGCCTTTGGAAGGTACCTGTGGCTAGTATTCTTAAGCCTACCATACCTTGGTATCCTCTGGGATGGGTTCCCCTCTGTTGGTTCTGTGTGTGAGGCGTGGACAGCATGGCTCAATTGTTTGCTGTAGGATGTCCCTGTCCACCCTATAGCACTCCACTATCTCTAGCTCATGTAGACCCAGGTTGGTTACCCTGGGTCTGTACACTCTTCCCCTTCTCCTCACTGCGGGTTGGTCATCAGCATTCTCATCCTCACCATCCTCAGCCTCTTCCACATATTGATGTATGAGAGCGACAGCAACCCCTATCATTTTGTTAGTTTTGTTAGGTAAAATTTCCCCGTTTGTGTACACCGGTGGTGTAGAGTATGTGGGAAAAGGTATTTGTATAGTTTATAGTAGTGTGCTGGGCTGGGCTGCTGCATGTGTAATTGGCTGATTCTGATACATTTCACCTGCCAGCTATGTTAGTTCTCCTTGATTACCTTCCGTTTTCCCTTCCCATTGCCTTCCTGTTTAAGTCCCGAGGCATGTTGTGCAAAGCCAGTGCTCAGATGTGGATGGAGCTGCTATTTCCTGTTTTTTTTTTTTTTTTTTTTTTTTTTAAACCCAGTGTGTGGCGCATACCCATTTAAGCAATGTAAATACTGCTAGGCAGCTTCAGACACACCACCTTCCTTAGCTATGCTTAGCTAAGGGCAAACACAGGCCACTGTGCTCCAATAAGCTTACAGCAGTCATGATATTCCCCCTCATGAGGTCGTCTAGCTCTTAGGCTTCGAGCATGGTGTTATTGCACCTACACGGCTGGGTGCAAGCTAGCACTGAGGGGAAATCTGTGATTCAGAATCATTCCCCTTATTTGCATAGAACTGACTGGTAATGTATGGTTACAAAACTGACACTCAGCCTTCCCCCTTAGCAACCACTATTCCATGGTCTTGTTGTCTTATGCATGCCATTGACTATTATGGCAAAATGACGATTTTGGTTTAAAAGCTTATTTCAAGCTTTTTTCTTATTTTCGGGCCGATCCCTTTTGCGTACCGCTGTCCTACACTTAAACAGTCAAAATCAACCAAAAAAAAAAGTTATTTTTTATGACTTTGAAACTATTTTTCATGCCTATGGGCAAATATTAGGCCATTGGCATGCCTAACCCTTATAATACATGCTTTTTTATGAGCTGTCATGTCTCCGTTTTGTAGTTTGCAGAAATGTATTCAGCTACTGGCTGAATACATTTCTGCAGTCTGCACTATTCCTGCACTGACACCTGCCTGCTTTCTGGCTGGCTAATTCACCTCATTTGCATGGTTTTCACCAGCAAATGAGGTAATTAGCATACAGGGGCTGTGTCCATGCAGGAATAGTGCAGGAGCACTCGTGCATGTCCCAGGAGCTCGTTCCTGGATCGCACATTGGCCATATTGCCTGCAGCAGCTCTTGCACTATTCCTGCACACCATGCAGAGCTTGCTGAATTCTGGGGACAGTTTATCACTACAAAAGTGCTAACATTCTTAATAAAAACCTTTCATTGGTGTTTATTTTGTATTATTCCTTTGCCGTTCATTAGTTCAGTGGATAGAGTTGTGGATTATTGTGTTAAATACCTTTGCCATGTCAAGGTTGGCAGTATGCACCATTTTGCCCTCATCTATTGCTTTGGAGACCTTCTTGAAGTAGTCCACCAGGTTGAGTAAACAGGACCTGCCCTTGATAAACCCGAAATGATTGGGTCCAATGTTTGTAGGTTACCTATATCATCATTTAAGGTATCCATGATTATTTTTGTTATAGCTTTGCATATCAGGCTTGTCAGGCTATTGAGTTAATAATTCCACATGTCTGTGGATGGCCCGCCCTTGTCCAGTGAGATAACTGTTGTAGTCCTCCATTCATATGGCACTAAGCCTGTTTGGAGGGTGTGGTTAAATAGTGACTCCAGTGGGTCAATATTTCATGTTTCATGCTGTTAATGAGGCATCATAGAATATTATGGGATCCATTTATGCAGTGTTCCTGGCTTTGGAAAGTGCCTTGAGTAACTGCTCATCAGTGAGAAGTGGAGAAGTTATGGATGTATTTCCCGAGGGGACTCTTTGAGGGGGGTGCAAAATTTCATCTAAAATTGCCAGGAGGTTTGCTATATCATCTGGTGCAATATACATGGCATTATTTACAATTAATTTGTTATATTTCTGTGTATTGCATTTCAGGTTACGGACATAGCTGAAGAAAGCTTTGCTATTGTCCTTGGTCTGGGAGGCTAATTTTACCTCAAGTCTTGCTTTGGTAGTCTTGATTAGCCCCTGAATTGCTTATTTAAGTCGATGAGAGATTTGTTGCCTACCTGGAACTTGCACCTTTCAATTTTTGCCATGAATTTCTTCCTTTTGTTATATAACCTATTGATGATGGGATTCCACCAAGGCAACTTGTATTTTGAGTTGATCCTCTGCTTAATCTGCATATGTTCAGCTGTCTGTATGCAGCTGTTAATATGACTATACAGGGTTTCTTTGAACAATTTGGCATAGAGTGTGGTATTCTCAGGGTTTACGAGGGCTTGACATTTTGAAAGTGTGGCACTTAGCAGTAGGAAATTTACCTTAGAATAATTCCTAAAAGTTCCAGGGTTAGCCAGTGTCCTAGGTTTTGCCTTTACTTCAAAGAAGACAGCTTTGTGGTCTGACCTAACCAGTGAGGATATTAGACTAGGGAGGATGGAATAGTTCCACCATGTTTGTGAGGGCCAGGTTAAGGATGTATGCACCTCTAGTGGTTGTGCAGACTAATTATTCCAAGGTGTTTGCATTTACTAAGTCCAGGATTCTCTGAGGCCTGCATGTTAGGGGTTATGTATAATTCCCAATTTATACTGGGGTAGTTAAAGTTTCCCATGAGCATAGTGTTAGGTTGAATGAGGAGTGTCTTCAGTACATTTAACTATATATTATGGTTTTCCTAGGTCATAGAGGAGGACCTATAGCTTGCAAGGGTATGGCATGGGACTTTGCCTAAGGACACGGAGAAGCTTAAGGGTGGCATACTGATGGACCAATCTTGAGGTATATTTGTTTTTAATATCTCATTGATAAAACATCCCTCAGATGTGAGCCAACAGTTAGGCATCTGGGAACATATGCAGACAGTAATCTGATTTTGACCAACATGTAGCCAAGATAGTAAAAAAATCATTCTATGGCACCTGACTCATAAGCAAGGGTATGGCATTCAAATTCAAAGAAGTAATAGTACCAGTCTACCCAGCCCTTATCAGACCCATAATTGTGTACAATACCCCCTTTGGCATGTACCTAGCCAGGAACTTGCAACAACTGGAATGCCCTCAAAGGTTCCTAACTAGGAGAATTCAGAGTATGAATACCCTGTCCTGTACAGATCACCTTAAGGTCCTATTTCTGTACTCAGTCTCCTACAGGTTACTGAGAGGCGACCTATGCCTAACATAAAAGGTGTCCCCAGATCCAGCTCTGATGAATCTCTTGTACATCCAAAAAGACAAACAACACCATTAGCACTATATCCAAGGACCTGAACTTTGTCTGCAACACAAATAGAACCTGCTGGAGGGACCAATATGTGTCTCAAAGGATTCCTGTGCTATGGAATAAGCTCGCCATCTATGTGAATCAGAGTCAATCCCTGACCATGTTCAAAAGAAACTTGATCATTTGATGTGATCACAGATTAATTCCTGGCCTGGCCCCCATGTCTCTGATGGACAGATGTTGAGAGTAAGTAAATTAATCTTCATTTAACATGCCCACACACACAAAACCCTTAGTTACCTCCTTACTAACATATTCCACCATGTAGGCATCCAAGGAATTCTGGGAGAAACTGGGTTGGGTTGCTCGGCTAGGCTTGTAAAGACCCTGGTGATAATTAGCCTAGTATGAACCTATGACCCTATGTAAATAGAGACACTACCACCTTTTGTCCCTTCCAGTGCAGTAGTTAGGCTAAATGTGTGAAACGCATTGCAGCCGTACACTGTCAGGGTGCTCTTTACAGCTTTGAATCATGACTCAGTAACTGTAAAGATGTATACATTCTCCTGGGTGAGGAGAGTTTACAGGGAGTGTTGTTTCTTGTTTAGATTTCTGGCATTGAGTAGTAACATCTTCAGAGTTAACTGGGCTAGTTTATCAAGCTGGCAATGCCTAAAAAAGGTAGTATGGAGGTGGACAAGGTTTTAGCCAATATTCAAAATTCCAAGATGGCACGGGACAAGACCACTCCTGGTAAAGCAGCATGGTCTGTTCACTATATCCTCCAAGGCACACATATTGTACTCCCCATTGAATTACACTGTACTCTAAATTAATTGCTAAAGTTAACTATTTTCTGTTTATGTTGGGGCACCATCCTTGGAGAAGGTAGAATGCTTTTCAGTGCTAGGCTCATACTGGCCTGGAACACATAGTCAGAGATCTCCTTCATGACTGTCTTCTTGTAGTCCAGGGATGTTACATCTCAGGTTGTTTATGCTTATATGGACTATGACTGAGTCATAATGGTATCTCCTTACTTAGTCTAGTATCTATGTGTCTCACAATGGAGTCTCTTATGACCAAAATATTGGGTTGTTCGGTGGTGTGGCTTATGGGCTTAGAAGATGAGACATCATGGGATGTAGCCTTATATGTCATACTAGGTAGCATGCTCGTGTGGTTCCTGATGGTACTTTTTGTTTCTGCAATGTCTGGGAAGTCTTTGTGGTTTAGGCAGATTACATTTAAGAGCCTAAGCAAGTGTGGATCTATGTGTCTGGTCCATACTATGTGAGATGGCTGCAGTTTGTGTGCATGTTTCTGACAACCTGTGTGTTATTATAAGTGTTTTTATGTGAGGACCTTACCTGCAGTGACATTATGTAACTGCATCTCTCATGCACAAAGTATCATTTTTTTAAGAAGTAAGTGGTTGTCAATAAACATGAGACAATAACTACATTACCCCAGGATTCCCATGTCCACCAGATTAGCTGCTAGAGACAGTAGGGAAATGTATGTACATAACTATGGATACTTATTTTGTGTTTTACAAAGTGATGGTACAAGAGGTTGGTTGGTGTAACAGTATAGACTACAATCAGGACTATCTTAGACCAACTGTAAGAAGGTAGGTGCTCCTCAGAGCATGAAATAGCTGCTCTCCAGCAAAATACTGTGGAAATTTCAGGGGTACTTTTCTGTGGATAATTTAAATGCTATATTCCTCAGTTTATTAACCACAGTTGTGAGGTGAGCAGCCTCACACAAACATGCCAGATTTATAGAAGGAGAGAAAAATGACTAAACAAAGCATATATTCCTCTGTCCAATGGGGCAGTCTCACTTAAAGCCTTTCTATGTGATTCCCAGCTCAGACAGGCCAGGATACATTCTACTGCCACTAGAAATGCAGTCCCAGAACTTCTTAATGTAAAACCACACTGTAGTTAACCCAAAGTGAATTCAAATAGAAGAACCAAGTAAACTAGCCAAAGGTACACACTTTTAAAATGACTACAGTACAGAGAAACCAAGAGCAAGGTGAGTGAAAAGCAATGGCACCTTACAATGATAAAGTGCAGAAAAATACAACAAATAATTTGAACCTACAGTGGCATTGATCTAAACTATCTTTTAAAAATGCAAAAAGCAATTTCAATTTTTTATCTGTGCTAGGATGGCACTGGATACAAGCCAAACACTCAGGAAATAGTGGAGTGGACACCAAGTGTTTGTGCAATCTGTGGAAATGAGGCAAGAGCTGTACAAATGTGATGAATCTATAGAAGCAAATAAAACTGAGTAAACAAAGCAAATAGCCCCCTGACCTGTCAAGCAGTCTCACTTAAAGCTTTCCTGCATGGTTTGCAGCTTAGGCAAACCAGCCTATCTTCTACTGCCACTAGAAATGCAGCCCCAGGTCTTCTTAATGTAAAACCACACTACATTTAGACCAAAGTGAATTTAAACAGGACAATCAAACAAACTAGCTAGAAACATCACTTTTTAAAATTACTACAATGCAGAGAAACCAGCAGCTATGTCAATGAAAAGCAATGGCACCTTTCAGTGATGACGTGCAGGAAAATACAATAAATAATTTGAAAATACAGCAGTTGTACTCTTAAATATCTTAGAAGTGCAAAAATCAGTTTAAATTACTTATCTGTGTTAGGATGGCATAAGATATAAGCCGTACACTCAGAAAACAGTATATGTGCGTATGTTTGTGTGTGTCTGTGTGTGTGTGTGTGTGTGTGTGTGTGTGTGTGTGTGTGTGCTTGTAGGAATATTGGTAGGCACAAACATAACTCTTCTAGGTAACAGCAAAAATGAATGGTTAAAGAGTCATTATCTTTCAAATATAAATTCAGAATTGCATTTCAGTACATCTGAACCCGCAGAGCTTTTGGTGTCTAGAAACTCCCACATTCCTGGATCTGTAAGAGGGATTTGACACAGACATAATAATGGCCTATCCCCATGGACACCATCTAATCTAAAACCAGCCTTGCTCAGAGGTGTGCACAGAAGGTCATAGCTCATGTGGGGGGCTGGGGTAGTGTGTTCATTGTTTAATTTTCCTCACAATCAATAGTAGTTAAATCATCTGAAATAATTGTGTTTTTGTTAATAACATCATTTGGAACACTAAGCCATCTTACCTGGTCATTGTGGGACAAAGAAAGTGTTCTGTAAAAAGCTATTGATTGATAATTAATCCTACCTAGAATGATCTATAGTTCAGTAAGTTTTTGTATGTCCCTAGGGATCTTTCTGGAAGTAATATGTTCATTGACAAATATGGAGATGCCACCACAGTTGCCATTATGCCTTGGGCACAAAATAAATAAATAAATACGTAGCTAAAATAAACAAAAATAAGACTGTATTTATTTCCTTGCTCATGATATTTGTTCAGACCATCACTGCATCAAAAGTTTAGAAAAATATTAAAATGCACAACAGAGCACTTATAACACCAAGGTTTCTGGGAGCAAAACAAACCCCATATCCTCAGGTAATTTGATTATTTCTTCCACAGCTTTTATAGTAAAAATCTTGACCAGTGAGGGTGAATTGAAAAGATGCAGGAAAAAGCAAAGCTGAAGAATAAGACTGAAATTCCTTCCTTAGTCATGATTGTTGTTCAGGGGATCAATGGGTGATCGGGCAAAAAACATCTAAAATGCACCTCAGAACATAAAAAATGCTATATCTTCTAGGAACCTAGCAGACCCCAACATGCCCTACTTAATTCAGCCATTTCCTCCACAGTTATTATAATGCAGTCTGAGCCCATTAGGTTGTGCTGAAAGGATGGTGGAAAAAGCTGGAGTAAGACAACATTTCAGAAGCAAGAACAAAAGTAATCTGCATGGTGTGGGGGTGCCCAGAAAAGGGAGAACCAGAGGACAGTGGCGTGTGTGTGCGTGTGTGTGTGTGTGTGTGTGTGTGTGTGTGTGTGTGGGGGGGGGGGGGGGATGATGAATAGCGGGCTGCATTTTGTCTAAGGTTGTCCTCCCTGACATGGAATGCTTTAGAAAAATTGTTTCAGGTAGTACAGTTACATCCTAGCAAATGACATCTTAAAGATTGTATTAAAACTAATTACATACCTTTTTTCTTTGCTGCTGCCAAGAACATCCTGTAAGTTGTAGCTGAATATAAATGGTACCAAAGTTTATGGTGCTTTCGCAGACTGTCTTAATGAGGCATTCTATGATACAAGGCATATTAGAAAAAGAAACTCTGAAAGCAACTTTGTTTTTCACTGTTCAAAACTGTTGGGAAGAAATGTATCCACTTTGTAGTCTGTAACCTTGTGCTTGAGAGGTGAAAACCTTAATCATTAGGTTAACTGTGCTCTGGACATGAGGAATGAGTCCAGCTGGGCATAGACTTGGCAAAAGTATATGACAAGGTTCCCAAGAAAGATGATCTGGGCAGCCATGCATTAGAACAATGCCCTAGAAACATATGAGCAAACACCCAATGACACAAGTATGAAAAACAATCAGATTCACAGAGAGGTTCCCAGTGGGAGTGGGTGCCCATCATTCTGTATACTGGTGATGGACTACAGTAGCAAACAGGTTGTAGGGGCACATCAACAAAGTTGTTGTATGCAGACAATGTGATGTTAGAGGCAGACACTGAACAAGAACTTCAGCAAAGGATAGGGAATGAAATGCAAAACTGATGGCACATAGGATGAAGCTGAGTACAGACAAGTCAGCTGTTATGGCAGTAAATGGGGGACATTAGAAGATGATGAAAACAGCAATAGAAGGGAAAATAGCAGAATAGAGTCACAGTTTCAAGCATCTAAGAGTGGTGGTTGATGAGAAGGAAAGTGTGAGTGAGGAGGTGAATAAGAGGGGCTGAAGCAAACTGGCACTGATTGTCAGGATAGTTGTGTGACAGACGAATGCCAAAGAAGTGCAAAGTATAGTGTACAAAATAGTGGTGTGACGAGTAAAGAGAGGACAGTTGAGAAAACTAGTGGTGATGGAGATGAAGTGCACAATGGGACAGATGAAGAAATGACATTAGAGCAGAATGATTTACCTGTAAGTCATCACAGAACTGTTTCTGGCTCACCATTCATCAAAATTTGAATATTAAAAATGCTGAACAAAAAAAATTAAAAAAAACAAACAAAAATGTTTTTTTGCAGGGGATTTCAGCTCTACACCCTCCTGAATTATAAACACCAATTCCATGGTCACAGCACAGTGGAGAAAAGGAAACATAAACTCTGAAAAGTGCACCAACAGCTTGCACAATGCAAAACATTGTCATGAAACTCACTGTTACATAAAATATTTTCCAAAAAAAAAAAAAAAAATAAATAAAAACAGTCAGACAAAAGCCTAATGATTCATAGGCTAGCTGAACAGAAGTCAGAATAGCTCCATCAAAGAGAACACATTATGGAGGTTCTGGCACATGTGCAGGAAAGGAGAAAATGATTTGATGAAGAAGGTTTGGGAGACACAGGAAGAAGGTAAGAAGAAATGATAATGTCCTGCTGCATGAGAGAAAACCTGTAACAGTCAGGCATGACTGCTGAAGGTAAGAGAGTGGCTTTGAATCGAGAGAAATGATGACAATTGATACAGTACCCTGACCCTATGTAAAAAGAATGTAAAAAAGGTGGTTGATGATTGCAATGATGAGGATGCGTGCTACATTCTGTAACCCATACTTTACTTCTTCTGAGAAACCAAAAAATTACCAGTAGTGTACTGTTAGGGTAATACTAAAGGTCTATCTCCAGCAGCTAAATAGTAGACAATATTAAGTTTGTTTGGCTCTTATCTTAAATATGGTATTACCTGTTATAGATAATCACAAGAACAGCAAATTCCTCACAGAAGAAAAGACCCATAAGGACTTAGAGTAAAAAGAGCCGTGATTACTTCTTGAGTTGCTAATTTGCAGCTTATGTAATATAAGATTTGGCTACTAATATGTATTTTTATGGACCTCAGTGAACATCAGGTTCATGTAGTCTCTTGAATCTGGTGAATAGGTTAAAGCAACATTGGATAGAGATTCAGAATTTCCTTTTTCATTTCTTCTTTTTTACTGGTTGCTGGTAGTTCCTGGGAAGGTTCTTAAGTAGAAATTAGCCTCCTTCTCGTTTACTGAGCTTTACATTTTTTCATCAGTTGAAGGGCCAGTTAACAATTATTTGAGTATCCAGAGCATAACACAACAACTTTGTTTACTAGTCAGTTAAAGGATAATGTGAAGCTTATATAGTCTATAGCTGGATAATTTGTTCTTAAACACCTAGGAAGTACATGGGAAAGCTCAGTTATAGTGTTAGATATTGTAATACCAAGACTCATTTCTGAGTGTCCAAAAATGCTGTTAGCATATGAAATCTGAATTGAATGGGTCCTTGTAGGGCTGGAGAAGGCCTAAATATTTTTCCTTCTAAAATTGACTTGATTTCTTTCTTGAGCAGATAAGTTTCCACTGCGGGAGTTCAGTAATGCTTCATATATGTGTGTGTATATATATATATATATATATATATATATATATATATATATAGGATCTGTACAGATGCTTGACTGCAGCTTTCACCGAATCCCAATTTGGTGAGCATACTTGCGCGAAAGTGCTTTTCACCGAAACAGCATTTTCACGTAAGTATGCTTGTTGTTCAGGTAATACTATGGTGTGGTAAGGGAAAATTCCCTTTTCCCTACTGTAGTGCGACTCGGAGAGAAAATATTAAAATAGGGGGTGTGTGGGTGCTGCAGGGGGGCTTTCCCCCTGCATTCAAGTAGATTTAATGTTTTTTTTTTAACATACTTTAACAAAAGCGCTTTCGTTAAAGTGTGTTTGGTGGTAATGGATTCGGGCTTTTGATCTTTTGATCAAAAGTCCTCAATCTATATATATATATATATATATATATATATATATATATATATATATATATATAGATATATGTATGATTTCATACTAGTTGGTTAAATGGTAACTTGTTCAAATGCATTTTGTGATGACTAAATGCATTGAATGAAATACAATTTGAACAGTATTAGTGGCAGACACGTATTTTTGTGAGACCTCTTAATTTATTTATTTATTTTATTTTTATTTTACATTTGTTAACTGGGGGTGTCTGACTGAGCCGAAAAGGCCCTTTTTCAGCAGAGGCCCGGGGAGAAAAGCTCCACAAAGAAAAATTACAGACACATTTAGTTATTTAGACATAATCAGTATACACACAAATTACAAGAGACATGTTTTTGCAGTGGTATGCGGCACAAACAGTTACAGTGGAGAGAACAATCAAAAAAGATATTAATTTTAAAAATAAAGGTAAGTAATAGATTTGTGGTGTACAGCTGAACTTTGGAATGTAGGTAGAATACATACATAGTATACAGGTACAGTACATACATTGTAGATTAGCCAGTGTTTGTGAGTAAGATTGAAAAACTATTATCAATTGCTCTAGATTTAGTATGCATATACTGTTAATAGGGGAGTTGTTCCTCTTTCCCCACTATTGTGTGATCTTGGTTGGTATATACAAGTTAGCAGGGGTGTGTGGTAAAAACAGATGTTTTTCTCTTTTTTTTGTTTAATTCATTTGTTCATTTTTTGAACAGTTTTGTTCAATAAAATGGACTTTAGACAAGCTGCCTTTCAGCAATTTGTCACGTACCTATCTATCTATCTGGATCTACTTTTCTTTGTCAAAATTGCATTATTTCGAAAAAGAAAAGTAGAGGAGCACTTATGAGAAAGTGCAGTTAAATGGAGGTGCACTTTCACAAATATCGGTTCAATGAACCAATAAAAAAACACAAAAAAGAAACACACACTATTTTGCACCCATGTGGGTGGCTGCTCCCCCCACACCCTCTCTACTTAAATATACTAACTCCGAGATCGCACTACAGTGGGGAAACAGGTAAATTCCCTTTTCCTCCACTGTAGTGTGCTTCAGCCCCGCAGTGGTTCCTGTTTTGTTTCTTTACCGGTTCGTTGAACCGATATTCGCAAAAGTGCACTTTCGTTTAAGTGCACTTTCACGTAAGTGTTGGTCTACTTTTCCTTTTCGAAATAATGAAATTTTGACAAAGAAAAGTAGACCCATGTATATATATATATATATATATATATATATATATATATATATATATATATATATGTATATATATATATATATATAAGAATATGCATCATAATTTAACTGGCACTGAAAACTGTAGAAGTGGAATAAGGCTTTAGGTAGATGAATTTTCGTAATTTAAGTTTGTACAAATCATTTTTTTTGCTGTGTATCTATGAATAATAACCTGTTAGCAAATGTCATTGTTAAGTTGTCTCCCAAATGCTTTTGTCAATAAGGAAAAATAAATATGGGATTATTTTCATTTGCAGAAGAAAAGAAGTAAACTCAGTAATAAAAGCTGTAATGATACAGCCCACTAAAAAGCAATGGCTTTCTTTAAAAATAATAAATTACAGAGTCTTCAGTTTTAGCATTACATTTTCAGGCATTTAAGAATGGCATGGAAATCCAGGAACTTTCCTGTCTTTTGTTGGCTGCAAAAGATCTTCAAGAAAATGGCTTTTAAGATAACATTTTTCTGTCACCTAGTTTCCATGTAGGGATAGACAGACTGTTAAATTCTCCATTTGTGCTCTGCAGATTCTTTCTCCAACTAGGATTCAACAATTGCTGTTACTCTTGAGGTCTAAAACAAACTCATATGAAGGAATTTCTCCAACATCGCCTTCACCCTGGATCCGGATATTAATATGTTAGATAGATGAGGCATTAGAAAGAATCAAATACACTTCATACTGCTGTTAATGACTTCTCTGACATGAAAAACAGCAATCAAAAGATCTTGGAGATTCTTCAGCAACTCACTCAGAAAATGAGCTAAATGAAAAATGTCTCAAAGCTTTGGAATATGCAGAGCTCAGCTGGATAAGTTAGTTATATCCCTTAAGGAAATAAACAAAACATGTCTGAGCTTAGAAATGAGATCTAGAAATTGTAGTTTTGGAAAAGTAGGAGTCATAGAATGGGATGGTTCTCCATCTCTACATCCAACAACAGGACTGACTGTTGGCCATCTTATTACTGAGCCCACAGAAAAGGTATCAGTCATGGTTTCTATAGGTGTGACACAAAGGTAGTAATCCTACTAATAGAGATAAGGCTTTTCCTTTGGCGAATCACTATAAAGTTTTGTTTTATGTCAAATTATGTAACATGTATGCCACACATTACAGACTCCTGCTAGAATGGCAAGTAATAAGAGTCTATATGTAACAATGTCCAGAAAAAAGATAATGATGTCAGACATCTATTACTGCTTAAGCACATAAACTTTAGTTCCACTTTCCCGTCCATAAAGTTTCAAAGTTTGTTTTCAAATAACAACTGAACAGATCTGGTGCTAAAGTTGATTGTTCAGGAAGGAGGCCGACTAATTGATGATAAAGTGTATATCATAAATAGCTGCGTTCAGTGCTTATGTTAAGCTGCTATTATTGCAGGATGTCTTCCTTCTCTTTATTAAAAGGCCACATCATCTATCTCCTAGCTAATCCGTGATATCACTAGGCTAGAAATGAACTCCTAAAAATATTTCAGTGTGTGTGTCAGTAACTGGATTATTTTTTTCTGCTTTTACAGAAGATTTAAGAATGTGAGCCTGGGGATTACATAAAGGAAATTTATGGAAAAGTACATATGAATGACAGAACATAAGGGAAGAAGCATTAGAGGTATAGTCAATGTCATGCAAAATCCCATGGAATGAGTTCACTTCTTTCATAGTTTAATACTGCAAAATGTTTATATCTCCTTATACAGGCAGTGCATTTTTTTGTGACTCTTTGGCCCTGCTGTGTGGTGATCTTCAGCCCTCTATCAGCAGTTGGACACTTTCTTTTCCCTTATCTTTGACCTGCAGATGCCATCTTTCAGGCAGCCATTAGGGTGGTTCAGATTTTTCCATTTGTCTTCCAAGCCTTAACAGTTTGCACCAGGCAAGGTGCTGGGGAGAGACATGCAATGGACCATCTTCACATGATGACACCCCACTCCCATTCTGCTTTCTCAAAAATTACCCTTGCAGTAGCATAACTGGAGCAGTGCAAGAGAGCAACTGCCCTAGGTGAAAATTGTTGGGGGGAGCCCGATCAGCCAATCCTAATCTGTAATGTAACAGATGCTTTTAAACAACACTATTGCATTTGCCATCTAACCTAAGCATTGTATTGCTCCTTGTGTGGTCTAAACTGTAGCAACTGCTTGCTACATTGCAGCAAGCAGTTTACTGCACTTTAAAGTAAAAAAAAATATAGCAAACAGTTTGCTACCATTTATTAGAAGACAATTTTTATATAAAACATGAGCACCTAGAGCTCCATGTTAGCAAGGTATAAGTTACACTTTATAAGAAGAAATGTATATTTTTTAAAGTAAAACTTGAGCAGTGTGGAGCTCCATGCAGGCAGGGTATAAACTGACTGTAGCAACTACAGTTTAAAAGTAAAAATGTAGCAAACAGTTTGCTACACTTATTAGAAGCTTTTTTTGTGAAACATGATAGCCTAGCAGTCTGTGCAGGCAAGGTAAAAACTATAGCAACTGCTTGCTGCAATTTATAAGAAGACTTAATTTTTATAAGTAAAACATGAGTTCCCCAGAGTTCTGTGTAGGCAGGGTATAAACTGTAGCAACTCTTTGCTACACTTGTAGCAAGCAGTTTGCTACAGTTTCAGGGATGGCATTATAAACAGGCCAACTAATTGACCCCATAGGGCATCATGTTTGGAAGGATGCACTTTTTTGATTTAGTTTTTTGAGAAACAAAATATATAGTTTCTTTTCTCTAAAAACTAAATATTGCCCCCTGCTTAAAAAAAAAAGAAAGAAAAAGAAAGAAAGAAATAATCACCCTCCTTGCAGTGTGAGAGGTGCCACAGGAGGGAGGGAGGTGTTCCCCTTGACTTGTCTACTTGGGATGACATGCTTGACAAGTCACACTGCTTCGCAAGGGATGGCTTGCACCAGTCACCCCTGGACTTCCGGATATTGGCCAAGGCTCTTGCCACCCCCATAGTGCATTTTTTAGGCAAGGCTCAAAAGACAAACCCACCTCCCTAGAAAACACAAGTGAAAAAAAATTAAGGGTAATGCTGCTCAATGCCAGAAGTCTAAACCTCAAGATGCATGCTCTCGAAGCCCTCCTCAGTATGGAGAACATCGATGTCTGTGCAGTGACTGAAACCTGGTTCAAGGCTCCTGAGAGCACCCCAGCACTACCAGGTTTTACCTCATATCATGCTTTCCGGCCCCAAAACTTGGACCGAACCACAAAAGGAGGGGGAGTATCCATATTCATCAAAGATACCCACACCTCCAGGTTAGTGGCAATGCACAAAGCATCGGAGACCATCCAGGTGCAACTAACCATAGGCAAAACTGCCATACAGGTTGTAGCATGCTAAAGACCACCGTCTCAAACTCAGGAACCCCACTCAGCCTTTCTGAAGACACTGGAGAGTATGAATGTCTCTCCAAATACCATCATATTGGGAGACTTCAACTACCCAAACATAGACTGGAAACATTAATCAAGCCCCAACACCCTAGCCCAAAGGTTCCTAGAATTCATAAACCCAAATGCGATGGAACAACTAGTCACCACTCCCACAAGAGGAGATAATATACTAGACCTGATCATCACAAACATGGGGACAAAATGCTCCACACCGGAAGTATACCCCTCATTGGTGAGATCAGACCATAAATTAATCTCACTGGAAATCCACATCCCGCCCCCACCCCCTGCACAAAAGACCACAGTGAGGAACTTCTCAAAAGCCGACTTCACACTTCTTAAAACTGAAGTGGTATCCTTCAAGGCCCCTGGGCCAGTGGAAACCACAACCCACACCGCTGAATCCTTTATAAATGCCTTCTACGGGCACCTTCAAGAATGCATGGATCATGCAATCCCTAATAAAACCAAGACCCATTCCCCCAAAGGCAGGCGCCCTGTCTGGTGGACCCCAGCCATTAACAAACTTTACAACAGGAGGAGGAAGCTACTACATGACAGAGCAAAATCCCTAAAAGGGAATGCATCTCTGATCAGTACTAGCAAAAAACTACGATCACTCATAAAATCATCCAAGGCCAACTTTGAGAGAAAAATCGCAAAAGACACAAAAGACAATCACAAGGCCTTCTTTAGCTATGTTAGAAACCTGGGTGGAAACTCCCAGATATGCTCAGAGTTAGTCCAAAATGACACAAAATACACTGAACCCACAGACATTGCCAACATTCTGGCAGACAGGTTCAGTGCAAATTTCTCCGCCCTCCCCAAAAGGAGAAATATCTATCCCAGCAGAGTGTAGCCTCCCTAACATCTCAGACGCCCAGGTGAGAGCCGCCCTCTCCAAAGCTAAAAACACAGCATCAATGGGACCGGACGGTGTCCCGGGCTGCATGCTACATGAACTCCAAGAGGAACTAAACCCGCACATAAGGCTGTTGTTTAATCTTAGCCTTACTACAGGATACATACCCAAAGAGTGGCGTACAGCAACAGTGGTCCCACTCCACAAAGGCGGTGCTTCTATGGACCCTGGAAATTACCGCCCCATAAGCTTGATGAGCCTGGTCTGCAAAGCTATGGAAAGGATCATTATGGAACTCATAAACAAAGACATTGGGGACCTACAGACATTGGATCCTACCCAATTTGGCTTTGTTAAGGGCAGATCCTGCCTTTTGAACTTGGTCAACTTTTTTGAAACAGTCACTAAGGCCATTGATGAGGGTAAGGCAGTTCACACAGCCTACCTTGACCTTGCAAAAGCCTTGACACAATACCCCACTCGGGCATCATAGACAAACTCACCAGCTTAAATGTAAACCCATATGTCACAAGATGGGTTGCAAACTGGCTCAAGGACAGAACCCACAAGGTCAGAACTGCTGGAGCCATGTCAGACTCTAAGCCAGTCACAAGCGGTGTCCCACAGGGCTCAGTCCTGGGACCCCTCTTGTTCGGCATTTATTTTTCCGAGGTGCAAGCAAACATAGGAGGATTGTGGCTGACAAAGTTCGCAGATGACTGCAAACTGGGCGCCATAATTGATACTCCAGCGGACACAAGCATCCTTCAGAGAGGCCTCATAGAAATGGATAATTGGTGCCAGAGCCATGGCCTTAAACTGAATGCCAAAAATGTATAGTCATACCCTTTGGGAAAAACAAGGTACCCACAAATTACCACATAGGTGGTAATCCATTAAGTATGGAAGAGGTAATCAGGGACCTAGGGACCCAAGTTGACAGTAACCTCTCATTTGACACTCACATTGCCAAGGTGGTTAGGAAGACCTTCTATATTGCCCACCTTATCATGAAGGGATTCACATCTAGATCAAGAGAAGTCATTGTGCCCCTGTACTCTTCTCTTATCAGGCCCATGATTGAGTACAATGCCCCATTTGGGATGTATCTTACCCGACACCTGCAGCAGTTGCAAAGACCCCAAAAGTTCCTCACTAAGAGGATAAAGAGTCTCAAACATATGTCATATGCTGCCCGGCTGAAGAAATTCCAGCTCTATTCAGTCGCATACCGCCTACTCAGAGGTGATCTATGCCTGACGTACAAGGCCATGTCCAATCCAGAATTAATGGACATGCTCCACCTCAGAAAATCCAAATCCATCAGAGCCATGAGAGCAAGAGATTTGAACCTCAGCACAGAAATAAATAGGACGTGCTGGAGGGACAGATTCATAACCCAGAGGCTCCCTACACTCTGGAACAGGATCCCAGTCCATGTTAGGCAGAGCCCCTCACTAACTCTCTTCAAGAGAAATCTTGACGAGTGGATGGGAGATCGTAGGTTTACCCATGGGGTCATCTCTGTGTCACTACTAGACAGAGGCACAGTAAACTAAACCCTAAATGGGCATAGTATTCTCATCCCAAGGGGTGGCGAAAGCCACACACACTCTGGCTAGACTTATAAATGCCCTAGGGCAGATAGCCTAGTACAAACCTATGAACCTATGAACCTATGAACATTCAAGCTAATGAACCATATCACCTTACACTTACATTGCAAGATATTCATGGAAATCTTGCAACATTCAAATGATAAGCGGAAAGCTGTTCTGCTTACTGGAGGGAGGGGGGGGTTAGCACCAATATGACACGTTTTGTTAAAATTAAAACTATTAATGTCCTTAAAAAATATAAAAATAAAAGTCTATAATGTTCATGAAGCTTTACTGCATGGCTGTAAAGGGAGTCAGGAGGGATATTTTATGCTGAATTCTGGTTAGTTGAGAGGACTGGTGTGAGACAGAAGCAAGTGAGGTAAGTATTAATATTATTATTATTTTTCATGATGCTGACAGTGATGGCAACACTTATAGCCTTGTGATTTTTCTGGAGTAATTTGGAATACTGTAATGTGTGACAACTTGTCTGTGTGGATTGGGCTAGCAAAGGTAAAACAGATAATCAGACCTCATGGCTATAACTGCTGTGTGGGGGGGTTGGGCATACTTCTCAATTGCTCATCATTTTGTCTCAGCATTTTTGTCTATCTCTCCTAATTCCTAGTAAAACTTGTAATTTTGGGAGAAAAGGTAGTGGATTGCACTTAATAAATAATGACAATAATTACAGTTATAGACTTATTTTGCTTCAGAAAATACATGCCATTTCACATTATCTTATTTTGTCAATGCCCTATGTCAATAGTACTAATATTGTAAGAAGTGTCACAGATTATTTTTGGTTTTGTTCCTGATTCTGAAAGCAAGTGTTGAAAGTTATCGAGTTGGGGTCAGCTGTAAGAAAGTAACTTGATGTTGTTTCCTCAATTTTAAGCAGTCATTACTATCTGGCTTTGCAGGACTAGTGTGCATCTGTGAAGAGTGAGATGAACTACCTAACTGGCACTTGATGTGCACAGACACAGTAGGGATAATTGCTGGGGCTTTCTGTGGAGGAAAATTATTTGCTGCTTCCTGTTTGATTAATATTCTGGCTTTGCAGGATTAGTGTGATTTATGTGATACAACTTGGAATATTTTAATGTGTGGTAACTGTCTGTTTGAAACAAAGATGAAATGTATTCCAATTGCAAGATGGTTGTCATCTTTTATCGTAATACAACATCTGAATTGTACATAGATATGGTATAAATGCTTGTTAGACGTTGTCTCGATGAAAGTAACTGATCCTCTTATAACTTGCTTATTTTTATAGTAATTTCTCAAAGGAATAAAATGCGTCAATGACTACCCAGATCTTCAGAGCTTCTGAGGGAGCTGGTGCCCCCCCCCCCCAACATCATAGGTCTCAGCCTCTTAAGAGGTCAATGTGGAACACAGACCTGGACAATGTGTGACCAACAGGCAAAATGTAGAACACCCTATTTTCTCACTGTGTGAAAATGCACCATTTCCATCGTGCCAAGCTGAAGTGGCCTTTCAAGAAAAATCAGTACGTTGAAGTATATATGAAACAAGAGTAAACACAGTACAAAAAAAGCGTGTAACTGAAGTCAAAAATGTACTGTATAATCAGAAAAACACTACCGTAACTAAATGTGCAATCAATGACAAATCATTCACTTACAATCAGAAAGCAAAAGCAGCAATTTTGCATAAGACTAAGCATTCATACCTTAGGCACTTTTCCATTGAGCAATTCACATGATTTTTTTAAAGAATGCCTCTCAAGTGTTCATTATACGGAAACTCCTCACTTTGAGTCTTAAAAGGTCCATGTTCCTTGAAGTTTCACATTGAAAGGGTCAGTCACACAATTAGTTTTAAAACAATAACAGATATTCACAGAAAATACATACTTATAAGTATAAAGTATCTCATTTTGCCATCCTGTGAGTTCCTAGCTGAGTTCTGCCTTCCTACAGACAGTGAGAAATGAGTGCTCAAGGTGCAACCCTGTAAACATAAAACACTTAAGCTGCGAGAATCCCCACATACTAAATGCACAGCAGAGAATTCCCCTATCCTGTACAACACCTATACACTGTAATACACAAAAGACTTAACTGATATTCTGGTAAATGATATTAAATCCTATTACTCAGCAAAATAATATTTTTTTTTATTATGTGAGCTCCTAGTTGAAGTTATTAGTAAACTGTTTTGCCTTCCTACAGAGAGTACATATACTGGAGACAACAAAAAAGAACTGCTAGAATGTCCCTACCCCTCTAAAAAATACAAAGCTGACAGACTTTGCCACCACCAAATGTACTGCAGAGAACTCAGCTATTCTGTAGAAGACAAACTATAAAAATATACAAAAGTTTGCCTATTCTTTCTCCACTGTTCTAGCAAAACCTGGACTAAAAATTAGGCACTTACCTGCAGCCAAAGATACACCACCAAAAGATATGCTTCCCCAGAGAAGAAAATACAAATCATTTTGTGAGTGCTGGCTTTCACACTGTATTGCAGTTTTCACTCTCCACCATTCTTTTTATCTGTTCCATGATGCTAATATCCTTGCTTGAAGTTGAACTGCTGCAGTCCCCAGAAGTTTGCTGGCCAAAGAAATAATCGTCATGCCAGAAACTTCCTGAATCCTGATGTTGCTGCCCTCCTAAAGAAAAATCCATTGTTGCCTTAAATCCACAAAGAAAAGTAAAGTGCTCCCAGCAATATGACATTGCAGAGGCACGAAAACTGTTACATGGAAGCCTCTCACTATTATTTTTCCACTTCTCCTGGTTGGTTTGCTTTGCATCAGTAGTCGACCTTGGGTTGGCTCCTATTACCTGTATTACAACTAATTATTTTTGCAGTATATGAGCCAATCACAATGTACAAAGTGTAACCAACACTCACTGCGGAACAGTGGAACTTTGTGAGTTCTGTGCCTTAAATGTGGTGTGTTCCACATAATCCGGAGCACTTGGCAGCACACAAACGAAGGATATCAAAGTGGATTGTCACATGGGCTTAGTAGTGGCCTCTGCCCTGTTTCCCACCTAATTTAAAATGAGTCCTGTTCAAAGGCATACAAAGGAGTTCACTGTAGTTTTTGTGGGGAGATGGGGATGATGTCATTATTTCTTTAACTTTTCTTCCAAGACTCATATGTTAGTATCTTGTGTTTGGCTGGGGACAGTGTGGTCATTATTTCTTTAAATTTCCTCACAAACTTCAGAGGGGTGCACAGAGGGTCACTAAGCTTAAACAGGAGCACTGTATCAACTAATAATAATTTGGAATCATTCATGTAATTATTTTTTTTCCTTACAATTAAGCATTAGATGCATATACAGGTGGCTATCTTTTGGGGCAGGTAAAGAAGCATTCTGTTTATATATGTCTGATAGAAAATATGTTCTATTTGATTTTTCACTTTTTTCCAAGTGTGGCTGTTTTTTACAGCTAGGGGTGAGGAGGCATACTGCATATACATACGACAGCAGTAACTTAAAATATGGCTGCGGAAGTTTGTCCCTTAATTTTCATCCTAATTTATCACCAGGCAGAGATACACAGAAAGTGACTGCATTTTTTAAGATGGTGTAGGGGGCCAGGTACTATTTCCATATATGATTTATGTATCATCTCAAGCATTTGTCTTTTATGTTTATTGTGCACTGCTATTTCATTAACTGTGAGCATTAAGTATTGGATACAACACATTTCTTCCTTGAAAATAAAAAGAAAAATGTGACTGATTTTTTTCCTTGTGTATTATTTTTTGATCAGGCCATCATTGAATCAAAAGGTTGTAAAAAATTCACCTCACTATATCTATAACTTCGTGGCTTCTGGTGCCTGGCAGTCCTTAGACCCCCAGCTTAATTTAGTTAGTACAGTGTAGCCTTGGTCAGTTTGGGTATGTTAAAAGGATTCAAGATTATGTACTGTAGGTTTGGTCAGTTAGAGTGTGCTGAAAGGATTCAGGGAAAATCAAAGTTAAAGAGCATGACTGAATTTCTTCCCTTAATCACAAATTTTGCTGGGGCCATCAGTGGATAAAAAAGTTGTTTAAAAACTGTAAAATGTCCCTCACAACAGTGAGAAACCCCATGGATGCCCAGCTTTTTACACTCCAGTTATTACAGTGTAGTCTTGATTGGTTAAGATGTATTACAAGGATTCAGTGAAATCCAAAGCTGAAAAGCAAGACTTCATGACACTCATGCAGACAGGATCTGAAAGTGCGACTGCAGAATCCTGCACTAAGGCACTGTACGAGCACATCCACTCGTGCATGAATAGTGCCATCCCAAATAGAACCAAGATGCTCTTCTCCAAAAAAGGAAGCCAATCTGGTGGTCCCCTGCTATAAACAAACTATACAACAGAAGGAAGAAACTGTTGCAGAAAAGAGGAAAATCCCAGGATGCAAAAAAACTCCCTCACCAGCCTCAGTAAGAAGCTGAGATCCCTCATAAAATCCTCAAAAGCTAGTTACAAAAATAAAATTGCCAAAGATTCCAAAGACAACCACAAGGCATTCTATAGTTATGTCAAGAATCTAAATGGCAATGCTCAGATCTGCTCTGAGCTACAACATAATGATATTAAATATACTGATCCCAAGGATATTGCCAATATCCTGGCAAATTGATTTAATGCCAACTTCACCCCCCCTCTCACCCCCTAAAGGGCCCATCTCAATACCAAATTCTGGTAATCACGGCCACACAGGTAGAAACTGCACTCTCCAAAGCAAAGAATACAGCATCCATGGGACCAGATGACATCCCAGGCTGTGTACTACATGAACTACAAAATTAACTGGCACCTCATCTAAGTGTCATGTTTAATCATAGCCTCACCACAGGCTTTGTGCCCAATGAGTGACGCACAGCTACAGTTATCCCACTTCACAAGGTGGGATCCGCCTTGGATCCCGGGAACTATCGTCCCATCAGTCTGACAAGCCTGATCTGCAAGGACATGGAATGCATTATCATGGAACTTATAAACAAAGACATTGGCAACCTTCAAACACTGGATCCAACCCAGTTTGGGTTTGTGAAGGGCCGATCTTGTCTCCTGAATCTGATTGACTTCTTTGAATCAGTCTCCAGAGCTGTGGACGAGGGTAAGGTGGTCCACACAGCCTATCTGGACCTCGCCAAGTCCTTCGACACCATCCCCCACTATGGAATCATAGATAAACTTACTAAGCTGGGCATAAATCCCTATGTCACTCAATGGGTTGCCAACTGGCTTACTAACAGAACCCAGACTGCAAAAGTAGCCAACTCCAAATCCAGCCCCAGACAAGTGACAAGTGCAGTACCTCAGGGTTCAGTCCTGGGACCACTCTTGTTTGGCATATGCTTCTCTGAAGTACAGGCCAACACTAAGGGACTCTGGCTAACAAAGTTCGCAGATGACTGCAAACTGGGAGCCATTATTGAATCCCCAAATTATGTGGATATTCTACAAAAGGGCCTTACAGAAACAGATGCCTGGTGCCAGAGTTATGGGCTCAAGCTTAATGCCAAAAAATGTATAGTCATCCCCTTTGGAAAAAACATCTACCCATGAATTACCACATAGGTGGCAGTACACTAAACATTGAAAGTGTGATGACAGACTTAGGGACACATGTGGACAGTGGTCTCACTTTCGATAACCACATTGCCACAACAGTCATGAAATCCTTCTATGTGGCACACCTCATCACTAAGGGCTTTTCATCTAGAAAAAGGGAGGTCATTGTCCCACTGTACTCATCCCTCATTAGAACCATTATAGAGTATAATGCCCCATTTGGTATGTACCTCACAAGACATCTGCAACAGCTGGAAAGGCCACAGAAATATCTCACTAAAATAATCATAGGCCTAAAGCAGATGCCATATGCTGACCATCTAAAAAAACTCCAGCTATACTCTGTGGCATATCGTCTACTCAGAGGCAATCTCTGCTTAACATACAAGGCCATGTCAAACCCTAAGCTGTTGGACATGCTCTACTTAAAGAAATCCCAATTCCTCAGAGCCACATGCTCCAGGGATCCAAATCTTGTCATCACAATGAACAAAACATGCTGGAGGGATAGGTTCCTGACCCAGAGACTCCCCATACTCTGGAATAGACTGCCCATGCATGTCAAGCAGAGTGCCTCATTGGCCCTCTTCAAAAGGAACCTTGATGATTGGATGGGAGATAGGAAATTCACCCCAGGGATCATGTCAGTCGCCCTGCTAGACAGGGGTCCAGAGAGGTAAATATTGTGGGAAGAAATATCCAGGGAATTGTTATGGCTAGGCTTGTATAGGCCCTAGGGCCGATAGCCTAGTACCAACCTATGAACCTATGAATTTTTTTCCTTAATTATGAGTTTTATTCAGGCCATTATTGGATGTAAACCTTGTTTAACTAAAAACAAAAAAATGTAAAATGCACCATGGAAAAAGGATCTAGAAACCCTCATGGCTTCTTGCAGCACCCCAGACTCTAGCTTAATGCAGTTGTTTCCTACACAGTTATCAGAGCACAGTCTTTCTTAGATGTTGAATAAATGAATAAATGAGTAACTGCAGGTAAAATTGAAGAGTAAGACAAATGGTGAGAAAAAGGAAGAAAAAGTAACCTGGATAGTGTGAGTATGCCAAGGTTCGCTGGGTATGAGGAAGTGCTATGGATCTTTTTGGTCTAGGGGACCAGTTTACCTGAGACCGATCCTGACTCATGGTCTTCTGGACCAAAGGCGGTTGTGTTACCTGTTGTACCATTGACACTATGAGTTACACAAAGTGACACCCTTGCATCCTTCATATTAAACTTGGATGAATGGATGAGTGCCCATAAACATGCAATGGGAATGACTTGCTTTGCACTTCTTTAGAAGGGTGATGGAGCACGCAGGTGGGTAATGACAAGGTGCAAATAGTCTTGTGACTCAGTTGCCTTGTAGTCATATTCTCCTTCTTTGCTAGCAAAGCAGAATTTGTTTGTATGATTACACATTTACTGCTTTAAAGATTCATGAGTATTTAAAGGAATGATAAGTATGTGCAGTACTTTAGTCTACTACTTACTGCTCATTTCGTTTTGGGTCTG
>NC_056730.1:1023702147-1023742147 GCF_019279795.1 Protopterus annectens
GAAAATTGATCAGACTATGTGCCAGATTGCAAAAGACTTGCTCTCATTTTAAGTGATCACTTACACTGAGAGAAGATCTTTTGGAATCTGGTTCCCATTGTAAGCCTGTTTATAGATAGCACCTACATCGAGGTAAGTCACTTACACAGGGAGAAAGTCTTTTGGAATCAGGGATGACTTACACTGAGAGCAGCTCTTTTGGAATCCGGCTGTATAATGTCATGGAGCCCCTAAAACAGGTGGAATTTATGTTTTAAATATTGATTACCTGAAGGCTATTGAAAAGCAATTCTTACTTAAAATAATAATGTTTTCTGTAATTCTATACAGCAATGATTTTTTTCCTGCATTGTAACATTTTCATAAAAGTACTTTAAAATCAAATCTTTCAAAAGTAAATAGTCTGAAATACTGAACACTTCCATATTTTATAACAAATGAAAATAGGTGGGAGGATGTGATAGAAAAAGCCTGCATGACTCCATAAAAGCATCACAAAGAACACAGTATGTAGGATCACTGAAGGTTGCTGAAGAAGTAACTAACAAAGACATAATTCTAAGCAGTCTTTGATATGACTTTTTTCCTTTCACATGATTCTATATATTTTTGTTGATGTCTGTGAATATTTTATACGATTTCAATAAACATTGATTTTCTTTATTTGTCAAGTCTTTTGGCATGGTTTCAAGACAACTTAATACCAAGCAAAGCGATTTATAGGACCTCACCTTTTAATTTCATCTCGGAAGGACCTGAATTATCTATTATGAAGTAAAGAATGAACCATGCCCTTCAATGACTTTTTTTTAATAAAATTTAGTTTCTATAAAAAGTACACAGACTTATTACTACTATTTGATGTGTTATGGTATTGAATACATGTTTCACAAATAAAGAAGCATTTACCTTTATAGAGACAGGCATAATTTACCCAGTCAAGTGACACATGGCAGATACTTTCCCAATGTATTTATTGTAAAAACACTGTGTGATCTACATGTTAATGTTTAATAGATTTTAAAAGGAAATTGTGGTTTGTTTAGACATAAGATAGGAGAAGCAGTGTCACTCCTTGTTGATTTGGATACGTATCATCCATTTATTTATTTACTTAACGAAGTAAGCTGGATGGGCCATTGACCCCATTTTCAACTATGACCTGGGCTACAAGGAAAAAAAAACAAAGATATGCAAATAAACACACACATTCAGAAAAAGCAAACACCGGCAATGTCTTAAATGATTGACTCAAACTGTGTAAATCTATTTTTGAGGAAATATGTGCTTTTACTGAATAAGTGAAAAGAAATTGAATATCTAGCAGTTGGCACAGAGGATTAAGGCAGTTAGCTGTGGTTCCTGGTTTAACTACATCAGCCATTCTTTGCCTCCTATGTGACCTTGAATAAGTCACTTAACCAAGGTTTGCTCTCAGGTCACCCTTGAAAAGGGACTGTGTGTCTAGTGGGCCTACCTGGTTAACAAATGGGGATCATTACCATGTGAGTCAATTGTGTAATGTTTGGCACTCTGTACTCTGAATCCAGTAATCAGAGTTCAAATCTCAGTGGAACCTGCCATTGAAACCCAGTGATTTCAGTTCAGATCTCAGCAGAACCTGGCTTCTTTATGGTCTGGCAGTTAGTGTAGAGGGATAAGACTATGATCTGCTTTCTATAGGCCAGGGTTTGGTTCTGTTAGCCTTCATTTGCCTTCTGTGTGAGCTTGAGTAAGTCACTTCACCAAACAGTACTTTGGGGCAATTGGGTAATTGGGCTATGCTTCTCAATGATCTCCTGGATTGTATGCCAAGTAACTACCTATCAACTATCAAGTGAATGTTTTCATAGTATATACTATTAGTGTGAGTGTGTGCGTGTGTGCGTGTGTGTGTGTGTATGTGTGTGTCTGTCTGTCTCTCTATACTCATGTATATATTTGTATATGTGAGTGTTTGTGTACGTCTATCTATCTATCTAACTATCTATCTATCTATCTATCTATCTATCTATCTATCTATCTATTGATTTACTGAAGTTAAATGAAACTTAAGCAGATCGACAGTCAAAAGGTCAATAAAAAAGATAAAAAGAAAATGACTACACAGTGGGAAAACTATAAGACATAACCCTGGTGAATGGAATTCAAATCCAGTGTTTTTCTGGGGGGGGGGGGGTCAACCTCCTGCACCAACTCCATGTAGAATACCTCCTGCTATTTAAATATACCAACTCCAAGATTGCACAATACAGGGGAAAGGGCATATTCCCTAGCTGGACATGAGTCTATCAACTTTCCTGTCTATCTAATTATCTAAACAGGAAACTATTAACTTTCTTACCAGATGACCTATTTACCCAGGCTCTACATTTCTCTCTCTCTCTTTCCCCCTGTCTATATATAAGTATATATATTCCAAGATTGCGCAAATGGCACAAATGTGGGGTAAAAATACATTCCTCATCCCAGGGTTTCCGCAATCTTCTACGCAAAAGTACCAGCACTTTGCAATTGGCCATGCATTTGACTGGTCAGAACACACAGTTTCACACCTGAACATCCATGCATTCGACTGAATGCATAATAACCTACGTATGTAGGCAGCAGTTTAAATTAGCCAATCAACCAGCATGGTTTACATGTTTTGGGAGATGGAAGGAAACTGGATTGCAAGCCTGTACAGTCACAAAGAGGCATGCAGACCCATTCACAGGCAGTGACCAGAAATCAGGATTGAACCCCACAGCTGTGAGACAGAGCTCTTACCATTAAGACACTATGCTGCATTTACAAATAAACTTGATATTAAAGCCTTTTTATTTGCTGTCCTCACTCTTACTATCAGTGAAGCATTGCAGTGTTTCTTGGTGGCAGTTATCTTCTCAGAACAATATCAACAAATAATTGTCTTTATTCCATGGTACAGACTTATGGCTTCCATACTGAAAACGTATGACATGTTCTTGGCCCATTTAAGCACTGCAGCATGAACATTTAGAACATTATTAAATGTAGGTTCTTTTGAATGCAATAGATACGATAAATTACATGATTCTCTAGGGTGATTTTTTTTTCACTTACCAGGTGTGGCCTGGAGTCACTTTATAAGTACTGACAGTCCCACTGGGCATGCCCATACACTTAGTTAAACTGAGCACAAATCTGTTGCCCCTTGATCAAAATGACCTACTATGTATAGCTACGTCTATACATACATACATATATGTATACATCTCCGTCTGTCACTATCTCTCTTTCACATACACAGTATATGTATCTCTATGTATTTTCAAACAGATATATACCTATATATATATATATATATAATTATAGACATATATGAAAACATACATCTCAGTCTTTCCTCATATATCTACATAACACATATACATATCATACACACACACAGCTACATTTATACATATACATATATATCCTGTTATATACAGAAATATGTGTGTGTGTGGATGTCTGTATTGTCCTACATACCCTAATACTGATGAGTAAAGCTGCTCTATCACACATCTATAATGTTGCTCAAAGGATCTAAAGTAAGAGCTCAACAGTACATAATGCACTTACCTACAGACCGCTGAGCCTTTTGGATGTCACCACATAGGCAGCAACAGGTGAGCAGGTGGTGTAATACATAATGTCATCTACGCATGCATGGACAGGCCACATTGTCCCTGCTTACAGGCTTGCCAATCCAAGTGCAAACAAACGCATATGGCCATACTGGTAACTGTAGACACATAGCTAGGATAATAACAGCAATCTCACTGCTAGGATACTAGATTCAGATAACAGCATGAAGCAATATCACTCTGCAATTCACAGATGCTGTTCAACAAAAGCCTAGTTTATGTAATCCACAAGTAGTTTGCCTGCAATCACATGTAAAACAAACATCAACTATGGTGCATGCTGTAAGTACTGTGTTCTTTAATGTGTAAAATTAGATAGGTAGTGCTTCTATTCTCACTACAGGCCACTTGGTGCATGTGTGTGTGTGTGTGTGTGTGTGTGTGTGTGTGTGTGTGTGTGTGTGTGTGTGTGTGTGTGTGTGTGTGTGTGTGTGTGTGTGTGTGTGTGTGCTTATCCCCCTGCAAAACAACTGAGAAACCCTCATTGGCTATCAAACTGCAATAGTGGTGCACTTTTTGGCCCTGTAAGTTGCTGCTGGCTTCAAAACTGCCCTCTTCTACAAGGTCTGATGATGTCATCTACCTTAAGACTACCAGCTGCTACTGTAGCATCTGTCTTAAGCTGGGGCGCATGCGATAAGTAGTGCGATCTGTAGTGTGTAATACCTCGATAGTTAGGGGTTCTAATCTCACTTCAGGCCACTTGGTGTGTATTTATGTGTGCGCGTATCTCCATGCCAAACAATTGAAAACCCTGATTGGCTATTAAAATGCATGGTTATACACTTTTTGGCACTGTAACTTGCCCTCTTCTACAAGGCCTGATGATGCCATCTACCTTAAGACTACCAGCTGTCATTATAGCATTTGATTTAAGCCGTGGCACATGCGATAAGTACTGTGATCTGTAGTGTGTAAGACTAGATAGGTAGGGATTTTAATCTCACTGCAGGTCACCTGGTGTGTGTGTGTGTGTGTGTGTGTGTGTGTGTGTGTGTGTGTGTGTGTGTGTGTGTGTGTGTTTATTCCCCTGCCAAACAACTGAGAAACCCTCACTGGCTATCAAACTGCAATGGCTATACACTTTTTAGCCCTGCAAGTTGCTGCTGGCTTCTAAACTGCCCTCTTCCATAAGGACTGATGATGTCATCTACCTTAAGACTGCCAGCTGCCATTGTAGCATCTGACTTAAACCATGGTGCATGGGATAAATACTATGATCTATAGTGTGTAAGACTAGATTGTTAGGGGTTCTAATCTCACTACATGCCACTTGGTGTGTGTATGTCCATATGTCATAAATATGATCACCTCAGTAACTCACAAAGAGGTAGGGTTCCACAGAATTTCAGTTGTAGCAGGTGATTTGGCCCTCTAAATGCCCAACCACAACTTGGCCTGCGGATGTCATCAAGCATAATATGTCCTAAACCGACAGTACTATCAAACATGAGGTGTGTTGCATGCATCACGTATTGTAATCTGTACTGTGTACCATTACATAGGTAAGTGTTCTAATCTACATACAGCCAACTGGCACCATGTCTGTGCCATGCCGTGTCCTGTAAGCAGGAATTGGAAGTGGTGCTATTCTCAAAGTAGCCATGTTTGTGTGTGTGACTGTTAGAGTAATTTACATCAGTTTATGGAACCATAAGACATTTGAACTTCACTAGCATAATGGCCATAGAGCCATCACAATCATAGATGACTCTATACCATTATTTACATAATCAGCACATATTGCCCCAGTGCAAGAGGGACACAAGCAGAAGCCCTGTGGTGAAATGACAGTCTCCCAGCCAGTCATACAAATGGCATGTGCTGAGATGCACTGAGGTGCTCTGCTTGCCATTAACTAGGATTCTGTTTCAAAGGTGGGTTAAAGTCTGCTAGCCAAATCTCTTCCACCAGCATGCATTATTAATGTCACATACTAGGTTAATATTTGTATAGTGATTAATCCATGTACTATGCCACCTACAGATATGCAGCATTTGCAATCAAGCATGGTCACACATTGCCATCTGTGTGAGGCAGAGATCACCTCTGAGAAGTCTACAGGCTACAATGACTCTCATTTCAGATGATCCCCATTGAAAACATGCTGAAGACATGAAGTTCCCTTGTGAGGGACCATACTGTTGTGTGTAAGAGCCAGTACTGTTTGGAAAGGTCTATTACCAAATGGCCATTGCACTCAGATATTGCCATGCTGAGGGAAGAGTACATAAAGGTTAAGAGTATGTCAATCATGGGTGATTGTGCCCTTAGCAATGACACATGATTCCTGTCATACCACTGGGGAGACATAGTGATCTCAGACACATTAGGTGTAAACCTGTCTGGCCAGGTCTGTGTGCCCAGTTCTTTCACCCCTGAGTACGTACATCACATGTTGCGATTGATGTGCTACTTACCAGGTGAATAGGTGTTATGTGATGGAAATGATACTACATATATATTTGCATGCAGTTTATGGCCATTACTATGTCAACAGGCATTTGTTCATCACTACCCTCTTGTAGGATATTGACATAACTCACAGACTCCATGAGTGCTCACACTTTGCATACATCAGCCAACATTGTTAGCCACAGACAGCCAGTATTCACTTGTATCATGGTTAAATGTATTCCAAGCAGTAGAGAACACAGCACTCAGCCTGTTGAACACTGCTGCTTACAGACCAGTTATTGGAGGCAATGTCCCTATGTTGAGTATGTGTGCCATCAATGGGCCACTAAGTGACCCCTACAATAATAGTACCATGGATGACTAAGTGGGTACTTTGTAAATTATACCTGAGTGGGGATATAGTGATATGGCTTGGCTCAGTCCAAGGGATTGTATGCCTGATGTTCCCTCAACCAGATCATTGGTGATTGCCTTGGAAATGTCCACCATATTTAACAGTCATGATCCCCCTGTTAGACATCCAAACTGTGTACAGTCAACTGTGTGTAGCTCACATATATTTGTGCTGCTCAGCTCCATGATGATTGCCCCTATGGTCATACATATATAGATACTCAGGCAAAGGGGTCTATAGTTCTGGTGGTCAGTGCATGCACCACCTCTGTGCAAGGTATAACAGTTGTTGTTGTCCAGTCAGCTGGGATCCAGCCAGTGGTTTAAGTATGATTGCAAGGTGTTCCCGATGGTGTTAGTAATCCATGACACATCCCATATAGGATGCAGCCTGGGATGTTAACATGTCCAATAGATGCTGTGTATCCTCCATAGAGAGGCCATTTATGATCTGCTCTGTAGATACGGAACTTAAGGGACAGGTTGTAGCAATATCATATGTCACAAGTGCTGGGTACAGGGGAGTGAAGTTGATGCACAGCATGTGGGACTACAGGTTAGCTATGGCTACAGACCCATTCTACGTGTCATCATTAAGTATGAATTCATCAACAATCCGGGCCTGTCCTTTGATGCTACACATGTATCTACATTGTGTGTTGTGGTTTTACTTTGTGTGGGTGACTAATTTTGTCACTTACTGTGTATATACAACATCACAGCAACACTATGTGGTTGTTGTAGCTGAGGAGGTTATATCACCATTTTAGGTGGGGCACTCTCACCTCAACTGTCACACAGCAATGTCCACCTCCTATTGTACAGCCTCATTATGGCAGTTGTCCACCAGGAAGGTATGCTGTGCCATGAGCCTGTGTTCCTCCTGTCAGGTACAGCAGAGTTCATGTATTTGTACTGCTGCTGCCATAATGCATGGGTGTACAGCTCTGCATACTTGCCATCCCATCAGAGGGGGCAGGTGCAGTCACACTATGTAAACCATCCCATAGGAGGTAATAAATTGCTTTGCTGAAATATATGTTTGTAGTGTTTGCAAGGGGGGGTTAGTGCTAGTAGGTTTAATGACACTGATCTGTGGTCAGATCCCACCAGGGAGGACCTCACATTAAACAGCTGTAGTGGTCACCCATATTGGTAAACACATGATGCAATATGTTGGTTCGTCTTGGGGGGATACCATGGCACTGCTCTGGGACATTGTAGTTAAGGTTGTACACTAACCTTTGGCCAAGTGAGCTGCAGCACAACTAAGCAACACAGCTGGTGGTCACTTAATGCCACCCCACAACATGTGGATACAAATACACACAGTGGGTGTCTCGATATATAGAGCTGCTCCTGTAGCCAGCTATTGCTTCATTATATGCCCTTCCAGTACTGACTGGCACCTGCATTGTCTCTGAGAAATCACAGTGCTTCACAAAATCTGGATGCGTGTCTATCCTTAATGAGTATGTATACACCTCCTGCATTACCTTGAACACTGTCATTTTGAGGTCTGAAGAAGTGGATGGACATGTAGTCTTGTATAGCTGTGGTGCTGTTCAGAACCTTGAACCAGATGTCCTTGACTGCACACATGTCTGCATAATCCAAGGTGGGGACATATTCCACAGAGTGGGGTTCAGTGTTGCCATACCCGCCGTGTAGCAGCATAACCATGTTGTTGTATAAAGATGGTGTTCTCATTGCCGACTTTTCCCTGAACACTGCATCTAAGATGCATTGTGGGGGTGTCAGTAGCCATGGCCATTACGCCAAATCTTAGGAGTGAGAGACAAACAGCATCACTGGTGAAGCACTGATGTCTGTTGAGCAAGGCATCCCAGGCAGACGTAGTAGATCAGTAATCCAACAAATTGGTGAATGACCAGCAGGAAAAGCAGCAGTAAGTCCAGCATGAATAAAAATTCCTTCAAAAGATTTATTGACAAACTCACACTGAAAAACAATAAAAAAAGTATCATTAAATAAAGTGAGATACTAGAGCTTTCACCCTGGTACCTTCCAGAACTTCCACAGATGAATTTATCTTACTGCTGCTTTTTCTGCTAGTTGTTCAAACTTTTGTTGGATTATTGGTTTGTCTTTTGTGTCTGTAGCTGGTTTTGGAGATATGTAGTAGATCCCCTGACAAAGACACCACACACTAAGGCAATTATTGACTTCCATCAATTTCTGTGTGTATGGAGCCATCATCCCAGGTAAGTGTCAAGTGCAATCAAAAGGTATGTGTATACCTGCAAGAGTCACAGGCTGGCTAAGCACAGCCATGTTTCTGCATACAGGCTGGTGACATATCTCCCTAGTTGTACACACCTGCAAGAACTATGATGTCAAAATTATGTTAACTGATATCCCTTGATTTGCAGCAATGTGTGGTAAAGCCTATTGTGTCAACCCACATACAGCTATCTGTGATTTGTCCCATATGTAGCCACTTGACACAGACATCAGTGTGTCTCACAGTACAATCACCTCTGACTAAAAGGTGTGATTTTGTGTTTTGCCTTGGGTGCTTGACCAGTGAGAGAGTGTTGCATGCAGTACTATGTGTACTGTGCACTCCAGAGGCAGGATGTTCTGAGGAGTCTGGCAAAGTGTCTGGTAAGGAGCTGCACACATGCAGGAGTGTGTAATGTGTGTGTAGGTGGTGCAGGATGTGAGCTGTAAATGTTGGCATAATGCTCATTGCCATATGTAATGACTGCTGTTGGAGACACCATGGCAGCAAGGTTTGAAATGCAGTCACACTATGGCACTCACTGTGTTTGTGTTTCATAGGAGTAGAGGAGTGGGGACATTCCCAACACCTCAGCAGCAGGTTCTGCAAAGGTAGAGGCCATGCTGCCACACCATTGGTGTTGACAGCCTGATATACAATGTTTGTAGGCATACCTTGCAGTGAAAATGTGGATGCCTGTGCATGCATAAAGGACTTGTTCAACTTTGCTGACATTACGTTGGCCTCACAAGTGTACAATGCCTATCAAGAAACTAGACAGCACACTGGTTGTTGTGTGACATGCTGTGGGAACACAGACTTGTGTTGGGTACATAACTGTACAGTATGACATGCCTAAGACATGTGGTAGGTGGACACACATTGGCCGAAGGTGGCCAGTCTGCTGCAGTAGGTCTCACATCCATGTCATACAGATCTGCACCAGTAATCTGTTGAAGGGCAGGATGCATGAAGTGCTATGAAAGTGTCATCTGTGATGGCTCACAGCTAGTGTTCAGATTGTTACAGCAAGACTGGACATCTGTATCAAAGAGCATTGTACATTATATTGTGATGCTACAGCAGTGCTACTAATCCCCCTCTTGTCAGTTCCCAAGTGACATATCACCAACCCTGGAACAGATGGCATAACACATGCAAAAGCCAACTGATTGCTCAGGTTGCTAATCAAGTTATCTACTTGGAAAAAGGTATGTGCAGTCTACAGAGCCTTTCATGATCTGGGACAGCTATGTGAATGAACAAACAGGCTGTGTCCTGCTTGTCATCATGAGCTTCGTGGTACTGTTTTGTGTGTGATGACAGAAAATGTAAGAGAGCATGGTATCCCATGTGAAAATGGTGTCGGTGAGACCAGCATCAGTAGTTGCTAGGCACTGGCAATTCAGTGGGACTGGCCTGCTTTCCTCAGTCTTCACAAGGTAATTGTGTCCTTCCAGTACACACCTCTTGGGTAGTGTCCAACTGCAGAATACCTGTGTAAAACCCCCACTTTACCTTCAAAGTGTAACCATATTACACTTCTTTAACATGTTTGTATGAGCTCTGTACACACACCTTGGATGACTCTCTTCTTGGAACATGCTGGAAGCAACTGCAATGCTTAGTTGCACAAAGGACACTAACATGTAGTGCCAAGCAGTGTCCCCAGATCTCTGACACATGTGACATGAAATGTCATGAAATGAGTTAGCATGGGTACAAGCAGTAACACTGTCATACACCTACTGACACTGGACCACACACTGTTATGCTCAAGGCCACATCATGCTTACTGACTCTAACTGGTGGACCCCATTGAGTGTTACACCATGCAATTGGTGACGGGACTATTACTTACTCTACCTACCATGACCTGATATGGTGTTTAACAATATTAGGCCAGCAGACATTGCTGGAAACTGTGTATATTATCAACAGAGTGTTATGTCAGCTGGTGGGTAGGCAACAGTTTGACAGTCATAATCTGGGAAGATTTTACTGTAAGACCTACACTGCAATGATGCCAGTCACCAGAGGATTTACCCAGACATCACTGATGGCATACCCCTTCTACCCATTCTCTCTCTGCAGTCACAGCCACTGTCAATGTCCTCTGACTGGCTACATTAGCAGGTGATTGCATATCATGAGCTGCCACTGAATCCCACATGGAAGCAAAAGTTACTCAGGATGGCCTGTGGCACACAATCAGTTGCTGTCTGAGCCACTGACAAAAACTAAATGTCAATGACTGTACAATGCTATCTTTTGGAAAGTCATCTGCCCCTGAGAAATATAATAGTGCCCGCACACCACTCACAGTTGAGCCATTACTAATGGATGTATGGACACAGAGAGAAATGTAGCCTTTGACTTTCAGTGGTCAGTGAGATGTGGGGATGCATTCAATATTGTCCAACCTAAACAGACAGGTCTGTGATGAAACTCTCAGACTGTCATTGCCATACTGAATGTGGCACTCATTACACCTATCATTGTGTACAATGGCACCCTTGCTATGTCACTACAGAGGCACATCTTACAACTGTAGCAGCCACACAGGTTCCATGGTACAGCAATACACATTGCAGATAACATGTGCTATGGAGTCCGTGTCAAGACAGTACATATGCAGTCTGTCTCATAAATGCTTTGTAGGGGATGTGTATGGCTGCCATATAGGGAGGTGTCCGATCCCACTGAGTACTTCCCGTGCATCCATGACAGGACTGACACGTCTTACCCATCCTACACACCTACACTATCAATATGGTATACATAGTACACGTTGGAGAGACAGGTATGTAACACAAACAGTATACCCTGTATGTAACAGGCCCCCCATGGATGTGAAGCACACATCTGCTGTGACACACATCATGTTCAGGTTATACCATGAGATGCAGAACAAGACAATCATAGCTGTTATCGGACAAATGTCTATACTGGACATCAGAAATGTGTAGATGGTTCATCTAGAACCACAGCTTGTTGAATGTTAGCTCCCACAACCATGGTAATGCTTATCAAGAGTATCAGATCTTTTCACAGATTATGGATGCATGAGTATGCTGAATGATGCCATTGTCCTTGTTAGCTTGTTACACACATATGGACTTATGGAGCTATGCAACTATAATGCTTTACTTTGCTGAGAACTTATTTTTTTCTCTGCTGACATTCTATCCTGTGCTGTGACATCTTTGGCTTTATTGCTGCTGTGTATCCATAGGTGTCCCCAACAGAATCCTGAAACAGAAACAGAAAACAGATTCATGACACATCTTTCATTGTGTAAGTATACAGCCATTACAACATCATATAACATAAGGTACATAAAAAATTATATGGCTTATTCATTACAAATGCCAGTATACATTATTTGTCAGCAACCACTACAAGTGACATGACAAAATGCATTACACAAGTACATGGTAATCTATATAGTCACCCTGTGCAGCAGACACATAGCTTAATTTCCCTGCATCAATGATGAGCATGACAGGAATGTGGCACAGGTATCATCACTTGCACAGGGTGTTGTGTGGGTGTGCAGGAGGTCTAGGCTGATTCAAAAGGTTGACAGCATGTGTGTGAGTCAGAAAGGGAAGCAGGCAAGATGGAACATGGAACTGTGCCGTGTGTGTCTGTTGGTGACCTGCATTTGACAGTGATGTGTGAGTGTATGCATGTACACAGTCAAGCTCAGTGCTAGCCCTACATGTGTGTATGTTAGACAGCTTTGGACAGTGCATGGAAGAGCTCCAGCCCCAAACACAGGAACTGGCTCTGCCAGGAGTTGCATTGGCACCTCCATGTCCAAGGTCTGAAGCGGTGCTAGTACCTGACAGTGACTGCTGTGTGCTGGGACTGTGCCCTCCACAGGAACTCCCAGGACCATGAACCCATGGTCTGCCACATCTTAGTGTGGACAGCACACTCCCCTCTGTAGAGGTGGATGTACTGTCTCTATGGAAGCATGATTGTGCAGGGCTATCTGGACTCTCAGCAGATGGGGTTGATGATCTATATCCATGAGGCTGACATCCAACTGCAACCACATGTTCCAGCACAGACACTGTGCATTCTAAGACAGACACTGTCTCAGCCCACCTTCTGTCCACTGCATCAGTGAACCGATCCAGGGTGTCACCAATGCAGTGTATGCGGTCACAGATGTCAGACTGTGCTGCATCCATAACCCTGAGCATACATCTGGAGTTCCTTTCAGAATGTGCCTGTGCCTCCATGATGGTCCAAAGTATACGCAAAGTGGACTGTGATGTGAGATCTGCAACAGGTGGTGGAAGGACAGCAGGCCTCCTATGAGCACACCTATCAATCTGCCTGTGTGGAACCTCACCAGCTCTCTGGCTATGGCCAGTGTCTACACTCACATTTGTGAATACTCTGCACAGTTGACACATTTGTCAATCTGCAATGTCCTGAAAATACTGTCACAACTATCAGTGTGGTGACACCTACAATGAATACGTATGACTGTAATGTGTACAGTCATAAAATATCTGTGCAGTTGGCAATCATACCACCAGTACAGCACTCCAGGTAGCAGGCCTGGGATAACACTTTGGGAATTACATTGCTGTAAGCCTACATTTATAATAAAACAGTGTCATGGTTACCAGGAGCAGGACCATGGCCTTGTCCGATACCTGATGGACCTGTGCAATGTAGAGGGAGAGATAATGTTAGTACCACCACATGTTGCACCACAACAAGGTAATGCACCCATATATCTCACATTTACAGTAGCTACTATGTTATTTATTGTATCTGCCAACATCTGAGCATGAGAGTCAAACTGCAGTTAAACCTCCCCCCAAAGAACACAGACCTGATACCCATGGAAGAGTATGTACACCCTGACACACTGGATATTACAGTATTGTAGTGGTGATCAAACTAAGCTTACCTGCATGCTCCTCTGCCATGGAAACGGTGGCACCCACAAATGGTGTGATTGATGTCTGGGAGCTGTTGTGTGTGCTAAGTTTGCCAAGAATTCCTCAGTGGCTTAGAGTGGCTGAGAGTGGTTGTTCTGCTGCAGGCTTCCCACTGGTGACTGCATGATACCTGGCTACATCTGTTGCTCTTCTGCGTGTAGTATGATTCCATTGCTCAGTGTCAAATCTGCTCATACATCCTGCTCTGATGACTTGTAGACCTGCAGGATTCATGTCATGGACAAAGTTAGCCCACAGTGCTGCCTGCTGTTCCCTGTTATGCCTTCCACTGGACAGGAGGCGTTCATGGTGTTGCCGGAGGCCTTCAAGTATAATCTCATTCTCCGCATCCATGAAAGGTGCACAGCATCTTGGGTACATGTGTCCTGAAAGACAACAGAATGGGAACACATGACGGGATCACATACGTGGAAGTACACTATGTAGAGATACTGAATGGCTGGCAGTATCCACTGCTTGATTACACATGTCATATTCCACAGTATGCAAACATACTAAGTGTGTGGATACAACTAAAATACTAGCAATATTCACCTATTCCCATGTGTGGCATGACAGATATTGCTGTATGATTATACACCCAACACTGGAGTCTATTGTAGTGTGTCCCCTAGGGGCAGCCTCTCCCCGATAATATGTCAAACAACAGTGCCAAACAAATAGCAGTGTGCTATTACAACCACTATAAAGGGACAGTTCTAAGAGACTAGTGTGCCACATTGACAAAAAGCATTCCACCCTTGATGTATTGTACATCCTCTGTAGGTGTAACACATCTGGATGTCAATTACATGTCATTATCACAGTTGTAATAAAGGCTTAATGCTGTAATCCCTATTCCCTCTAAGTGTATTCACACATCTGCATCCTGTTGTAAACAAAAAGGTTACATACCTGCTGGAGTGCAAAACTCCTCTGTTGATATGTGGTGATATTTACGTTTTTGCAAATGCGTGTTCTATGTGCAGAAAATCTCATACAGAATGGTTCCCCATAGCCAGCATGTTTGCATTTTAATGTCCTTCTCACTGGCAGGTGATTGCCTCTTAACCAATCTATGGTTCTGAAATGAAATGCTAGTTGCAGCCAACACAACTTATTTGCACTATTATTAGCCAATGACATGCAACCACTGTACAAAATATAAGGCCTCCATATAGATTACAAGCCCTTTCTGATATGTTGTGCTGGACCTTACTGGGGTGAGGAGACTATTTCACCATAGACGGTAGGTCTGTAGCAGCTACTGTTACATAGAAATATGTGTGCTACAGGCTGTATCTGCTGCTGCAGGTAATAGACCTAAGCAGAGAATGTAAAAACTTTGGAGGACAACCAGCTGTAAGAGTAACTATGGGAGTTGTGGTAGCCTTGTAGTAGAGACAGAGCCAGAGTGAGGGTAGCCATTCCACTCCAATTTAGGCGTGTATTTAAGGTAAGTATGTTAGACAATGGTATCATTAACAGAGCACTAGGCTACATGTTTGTTGTGTCCTTGAACAACATAGGAGATAAATATAACATTATGTCCACCATTTAGACAACTGTCAGGCCATATGTTACAGTCTGGTACTCATTTGGAATGTGTATGTTGGCAGTCTGTGTTACAAGCAGGAACTTCATATGTGTATGTTAGTTGTGCAGCTGTGCTAATCTGCACTGTGAGTTTGAAAGGATTGTGTACTTGACTCTGGTATCAGTGGGCCTCATTTGCATTACCTGAGTTAAACTCCTCTGGGAATGCATATTAATGCACAACGTGACACTTTATGCACTTATAGTTTTGCCATAGGGATATGAGAAGTGTGTTCCTATCTGCAGGCTTGTGACTTCCATCAGTGACAAGCAGTCATTTTATTTGTAATGTACTCTGTGGATAAAAAGTGCATGACTCAGTAATTAATTGCTGGCTTCACAATAATTTATTTAAATGCTACACACCACTAGATTTGAACCCAGGAGTGTGTGTGGTAAAATGTACTGTTTGTAAGGCATTTACCAGGCTGAGCGACTGAGTCACTGTTACAGCAGGTGTATTTGCAAGCTTTAAGTACCCACATATAGGCTGTTACATAATTTTTTTATAGTCATCATTATGTGAATGGCTTTATATGGATGTGTTTCTGCACCAGGGTCCCTATTGTACATTATTTTGCCAGTAATACCTTAGCAGGTGTACTTGTAAATGTTGCTGATAAAAGGGGACATTTACCTCCTATTAGAGAACTCACTTACATCCATTCTTGCATGTTTGGATTTCTAGTGATGTACTCTTGTACCAGATTCCAAAGTGCACTCCCAATTTTTCCATTTATCTTTAAACAAGTTTGCACAACAAGGCTCGATGCTCAGCTCTGCTGAAACATGTTTAATGATGTAACTTGCAATTACTATGTTTTGCTTAGATCACCTGTTTTAATTAACAGCTTTGTGGTATGGGAGGTTAATGCAGTGGTCTACAGGTGTGATGGTCTTGGGTTTGAAATAGGGCACAGGTGTTTATATTTTACATTTATTATTTAGAACACATATATCAATATAGCTCCATTTAGTTGTGGTTAGCAAAGCTGTGCAACAAGGCATGTCATGCAGTGTCGCACTAAAAATATATAAAGAAAAAAAATGGGGAAATAGGAAAATGGTGAAATGGGGTGCAAGCAGAGGGGAAACCATAGTGAAAGGCAAGTAGGTATTTGCAGGAATGGTGTGGGAAAGAACCATAGCTATCCATTCCTTGTCAGCAACAACTGTGCACTTTGACAGATTTTGTAGATGACTTTGGACTATCACCCACTGAGAAAGTGGTGACAACAACGTAATTGTGTTGTTAAGCCAAATGGACCAAATTATGTGTGTCCAATGGACATGTGTGCAAAATGAAGAGCTATGTATGGGATGATATTTTTTTGGGTGGGGGCAGGTGCCCATTTTTTTATGGTGAGAGTGGAATGCTGAAGAAGGGACATAGGTATGTGTGGGGGAGGTAAGTTGGGTAGATGAGGAAGCTTTTACAGACAGACAAGACAAACAGCAGACAGGGGTGGTGTGTGTCACAGGAGGGGAGTGAACACCTTGGAAGGGGATGGTGTTGTGCAATGTCAGTCCAATGTGTCTCCACAAGGTAGCGGCATGATTCACATCCCCACCCATGGAACTGTTGAGGCTGCTTTGTCACTGCCCTGAGGGTGGCAGTGGTGGTAGCTGGGCTTTGGGGTGAGCCTTGCTCACCCGGATGGCCAGCATGCTCTCCATTCAATGTAGGCATTGTCCAAACCCACACACGATGATCCTGTGTACCAAACCTGGCAGTTTGTCATGGGTGACAACTCCCCCTCCACTACCGCTCTGGCCCCATCCCATGTGGTGGTAGTACTTGACACTGCAGGTAGTGCAGGGGCAGCAGACGGGGCACCACCAGGCTGGGTTCCAGACATGCTGAGACCCGGTGCCAGGGCCAGAGGAGACAAGGTAGGTGGATCACAAGGAACCAGCCAATGTTGATGCACTGTAGTAAAGCAGTTAGAATAAGTTAAATTTAATAATAATAAGCAAATTAATGTTAGTATTAACAGAATGCAGCATAATATTTATTAATCCAAATACATATCAAGGTGTATTATGTGTCACACAACATTAAGTAGCATAACTGTCAGTATGTTAACAGCAAGCCAGTATGAATTAAACCATAAGGCCAACAAAACAGTTAGTTTAACAAAATATGTTCATATTGAATCATAAGAATAAATAACAATAATAAATTAAATTTTAACAAAATATAGTTAAAATATATTAATATGAAATCATAATAATGAATAACAATAATAAATTAAAGTTTAACAAAATATAGTTATTTTAACAAAATATGTTAATATTATATCATAATAATAAATAATAATAAATTAAAGAAAAGGAGTGAGGAGAGAGAAAAAAAAAACATACCATTAGTGACATTGCAAATGATATCCCTGAAAACACTAGTAATACATAGTTTTACAGGTGTGTAGTGTCAGTTGTGAATACAGTTTCTACAATTCTTCTATAGCTGATGTAGCATGTACATACCTCTCAAGCTGTATGTATATACCTCTCAAGCTGTTAAGTATGGGACAGTATGGGCTAAGCACTAACAAATGCAGGTACACAACTGCTCAGAACAGTTTCACATAATGTAGACTTATATAACTACCAAGGTGTTCTGTAAATGGATTTGGTAATACATTGCATTCCAGGTAATCATTTATCTGGTAATCATGTGACAGACAGATTAGGCAGTTCTAATTACATTACACGAATTGTGACACTTGAGAGGCATGTTTATGTACGTTAAGTAAACTAGACAGCTGTCATGCCTTAGTTGGCAGGCACAGGAGTAGAACCCAATAGCTGTGATGCAGGGAACATCTGCAAATAATGTAACAATAACAGACATGAAATGACTACAGCCCTATTGCAAATATTAGGGCAGCTTTATTTAGGAAACCACAATGCTGCATAACACTTTATTTGTATTGCTGATGATTCTCTCTGAAATCTACACATACTATCTGCTCATAAAGTGGGCTACCTCAGCCATATACCTTTTGTTCCTGGAGTGGAAGAAAATGAGAGCATTATGTGACTGAAATTGGCCTGGAGACAGCCTTGAACTATATTATGAGTCGATCGATAAATTTTTAGGCCATTAGTTTTGCATTCTGCAGCTATTACAGTTGTACACTTGACTGCAGCAACCTTACCAGAGACATGCAACGCATACAACTCTAATGTCATTATGTTATGACACCATAATCCTGCTTTACACCTTTTTGCTTATTGTTATTGTTTGTTGCAATACAGCTGTTATTGTTCATTTATTACACTATAGTTCTAATTGCCCATTTATTGCACTACAGTTTTTTGTTTATTCATTATTGGATACATTTTTTTATTCTTTATTGCTTATTGCACTACAGTCAGCATACTATATCTGTACTTAACACACTCACTGCACAACCTGGCCAGGCACCCAGCATGGGACTGAATATTGCAAGTCCTTTCTCAGCTGTAGCTGTCGGGAGACAAGAACACCATTATGCATACCAGTTTTGCACACATTCAGGTTGCATTTTGGTAAAATGGTGGAAAAAATACTTACATATTTTAGGATATGCTCAGCCCTAGCCTCTTGGACCCAGGTGTCCAATGTTCCCCTCTTTCTCTGCTTCAGGTCATCATAGTGATGGCAACATTGCTCACCAATGCGGGGGATACCAGTAACACTCGAAAAATCCCTGGTCAACTGATGCCAGGCCTCAGCCTTACACTCTGAGCCCTGCTAACCGCCCTGCAGCAGCCTAGGTTTATAACTATATGAGGAGCCCAACAAAAACCCTGGACTCCTGCACACACCATCTGTGCACCCGAAAGAGCCCACGCTCTCCAACACCACCTGCCATATCAGCAGATAAGCAGACTCCAACAAATGGTGCAAAATTCCTGCCTATTGGCCTTAATATAGGCTGTTTTCCCACCCTTACATGTCATTTAGCAATATTCAATAGCACCTCATATATATATATATATCTCCAAATTTCAAAACAATCTGAACTATGCATGAGTTGGTATTTATTTTATGGCTGTGCAGTTTTAAGGGTACTGTTAATTCCAAAAAGACAGCATTTTCTCAGTAAATGCTAATAAATGACTGCATGGTAAAAGTACAAATGTTAGTGAATACCCTCAGTTTTATAAATATGCTGTGCTATTTTCTGCCAACTGGAAGAATGCTTCATTAGAATCTCAGTGGATAATGGCAGAAGGTTATTTCCTTGCAAATTGTCATCTTGTGAAAATATGCTTAGCTTTGAAGCTGAAGCTGTGCACAAACTTGGGTGCCTCAGGACTTGGATGAACACCAAAATGTTGAGCTTCTCTCATTTGGGAGGCAAGCAGCTCAGCACTGGGCAAAGTTACTGTTAAGCCAGTTCTGTGACCAGAAATTATTGAAAGATATAGGCTGCACAGAGGGCATGCAGACTGTCTGTATCATGTGTGCACCTACATGGCTTCACACAGTCTGTGGAGTACCCTGTTCCTTTGTGAAGTAAGGTATGTTTAATAGCTAACATGCTAGCTGCTGGGATATTTCAAAATCACATGGGAAACACTGCTGGGGTGTCTCATGTTTTAGAAATGCACCAGGAAGTAAGTGCTACAATGCTTGTGAGTACATAAACTTTTTATTAACTCCTGCTGAGGCGCACAGTTCTGTGGACCATTTTTTTGGAATTGCCCAGTTTTGACATGTCTTTGGCAGAACTGATGGCATCCTCATGCTAGTCACAGCTCCTGCAGCTCTTAGTATGAATGCTTCTACAACAGGAAGAGGAAGCCGTCTCTAAAATATCAGGAAGTGTGCTCAGCAGAAGGCCTCATTCTGTACCTTAGCCCTGTCTAACCTGATAGTGTGCATGATATAAAAATCTAGAACTATTAGCACAGCCAATGATGCCATGAAAGGTATTGTTTCAGGAAGCCACCTTCATGTATCTAGACATACAATAATTTCCAGTGGAGAATGTGGTGTCCCATGCTGTGATACACATGTTAGTAATGTAATATTTTTTTTATAGTTGGCAACAGTTATTTACTGATCCTTAGCTTGAGGCACTACCCTATGGCTGCTTAGGAGAAACACAACAAAGCATTTGCCTCATCCAAGAATGTCCTCAATCAGTTTCTGTCCTAAAAATCTTTCTTTATGTATCTGGACACATATGGGGTGCTCAGCAGTACACACATTGCAAAGTTTTACAAATGATCCCCAGATACACAGTGGATATAAAAGTTTACACACCCATGTTAAAATGCCAGGTTTTTGTGATATAAAAAAAATGAGACCACAATAAATCATTCCAAAACTTTTCCCACCTTTAATGTGACCTATAATCTGTACAATTCAATTGAAAAACAAACAAATCTGTTAGGGGAAAAATATAAAAAATGTACAATACGTTGGTTGCACAAGTGTGCACACTCAAACTAATTCTTTGTTGTGTGTGCACACCCTTAAAATAATACTTTGTTGAAGCACCTTTTGATTCAATTACAACATTCAGTCTTCTTCTTTACACAACTGGCATCAATTAAAGAGACTCTGATTAACCTTAAATAAAGTTCAGCTGTCCTAGTAGGATTTTCCTGACATTTACTCAGTTGCCTGCTACAGCAAAGGCAATGGTTCACAGAGTGCTTACAAAGCATCAAAGGGATCTCGTTGTTGAAAGGAATCAGTCAGGAGAAGGGTACAAACAAATTTCCACAGCATTGGATATATGATGGAACTTAGTGAAGACAGTCATCAAAAGTGGAGAAAATATGGGACAACAGTGATGCTGCAAAGAACTGGACGTCCCTCCAAAATTGATGAAAAGACAGGATGAAAACTGGTCAGGGAGGCTGCCAAGAGACCTACAGCAACACTGAAGGAGCTGCAGGAATTTCTGGCAAGTACTGGATGTGTACTACATGTGATGACAATCTCCAGTATTCTCCATATGTCTGGTCCATGGGGTAGGGTTGCATGATGGAAGCCTTTTCTTACACAGAAAACCACATCCAGACCTGGTTAAAATTTGCAAAACAATACATCAAGTCTCCCAAAAACATGTGGGAAAATGTGTTATGGTCTGATGAGACCAAGGTTGAACTTTTTGGCCAAATTTCCAAAAGGTACGTTTGGCACAAAAACAACACTTCACATCCCCAAAAGAACACCATCCCCATGTTGAAGCATGGTGGTGGCAGTATCATGCTTTGGGGTTGCTTTTCTTCAGCTGGAACTGGGGCTTTAGTCAAGGTGGAGGGAATTATGAACAGTTCCAAATACCAGTCACTTTTGGCCCAAAACCTTCAGGCATCTGCTAGAAAGCTGAAGATGAGGAGGAATTTCACCTTTCAACACAACAATGACCACAAGCATACATGCAAATCAACAAAATAATGGCTTCACCAGAAGAAAATGAAAGTTTCAGAATGGCTCAGCCAGAGCTCAGACCTAAATCCAGTAGAAAATCTGTGGTGTGACCTGAAGAGGGCTGTGCACAAGAGATGCCCTTGCAATCTGACTGATTTGGAGAGCTTTTGCAAGGAAGAGTGGGCAAATATTGCCAAGTCAAGATGTGCCATGCTGATAGACTCCTACCCAAGAAGACTGAATCTTCTTTTTCTTTTGGCTGTTTCCATTAGGGGTCGCCACAGCAGATTATCTGTTTCCATTTCTTCCTGTCCCCTGCATCTTTCTTTATCACACCAACCACCTGCATGTCTTCTCTCACCACATCCATAAACCTTAACTTAGCCCTTTCTCTTTTCCTCTTACCTGGCAGCTTCATCTTTAGCATCCTTTTCCCAATATACCAAGCATCCCTCCTCAGCACATGTCCAAACCAATGTAATCTCGCCTGTCTGGTTTTGTCTCCAAACCATCCAACCTGGGCTAACCCTTTAATATACTTATTCCTAATCCTGTCCACCCTCGTCACACCCAGTGCAAATCTTAACATCTTTAACTCTGCCACAGCTCTGACTCCTGCCTTTTTGTCAATGCCACGGTCTCCAACCCATATAACATAGCTGGTCTCACTACCGTCTTGTAGACCTTCCCTTTCACTCTTACTGGTACTTGTCTGTCACAAATCACTCCTGACTCTCTTCTCCACCCACTCCATCCTGCTTGTACTCTCTTCTTCACCTCTCTTCCACACTCGCCATTACTCTGAACTGTTGATCCCAGGTATTTTAACTCATCCACCTTCACCAGCTCTACTCCCTGCATCCTCACCATTCCTCTATCCTCCCTCTCATTCAGACACATATATTCTGTCTTAGTCCTGCTGACCTTCATTCCTCTCCTCTCTAGAGCATATCTCCACCTCTCCAGGGTCTCCTCAACCTGATCCCTATTCTCACTACAGATCACAATGTCATCTGCAAACATCATAGTCCACAGGGACTCCTGTCTGATCTTGTCTGTCAACCTGTCCATCACCATTGCAAATAAATCATTTTTTTTAGGATTTTTTAAATCCTGTCCTGAGCATCCACAGCTCCTCTGTGCTGGTCCTGTGGTTTAGGCTGCTTGTTTTCGCCTCCCGTAATCCATCCCGAGTGCTCCCTCCCTGCTTTAAATGCAAAAGAAATACCTCCGGCCATCACCTGAAGACACCCTGAATTGGCCAGCTTGCCTGGTACTTAGAAAAATACTACTGAGAAGACCCTCTCCAACAAGATTGTGTAAATTAATCCATCCCAGGTGCTCCTTCCCTGCTTTAAATGCAAAAGGAATACCTCCGGCCATCACCTGAAGACACCCTGAATTGGCCAACTTGCCGAGTACTTAGAAAAATACTACTGAGAAGACCCCCCCCCCAACAAGATTGTGTAAATGTATGTTGCTTAACACTAATTAAATGTAGACTTGATGTACTATCTATAGAGTTAATCTGCCCTCCCGTGTGTGCGTTCTAGAAGCCTACCGCATACCGTTTTCCCTCTCCCCCTCCTGTTATCACTACCCTAGAATATATTTAAACCTAAGACTGATTCAACTATCCCTGCTGTTTTGCTATCTCCTTCTACCATTACGTGGCAGCATCTACCAATATAAATCCTAGATATTCTTTATAATCCCAGCAAGTTACGGTTGCCACCCATCCTGTTGTCAGCGGGACACTCACGGGTTGAGCCCTCTCATCCCGCTTCCCGCAGTCACCAAGCATGGGACTTTAAAAGTCCCGTTTTTCCCCTTTTCGCGATCGCGAATTTAATTGCCATGGAAAAGCCGAAAATACTTCCAGTTTTTCCACGGTAATGTGGCTACGTCACCACCCGGACCTGCAGTTAGAGGGATTCTCTGCTAGGTCCAGGTGGTAATGCAGCACAGTAATTGGCTGCAGGGATTGGAGGGGGCGGGAACTTGCTAAGAAGATCCCAATAAAGGTCGCAGCTGTAGAGCACTAAGCTCTACAACAGCTGCGAGCGAAAAAGATCTGACATTCTATTTCTCCTGCCAGCCCAGCCAGCCAGGAAAGAAGCCAGCCAGCCAGCCAGGAAAGAAGCCAGCCAGCCAGCCAGCCAGGAAAGAAGCCAGCCAGCCACGAAAGAAGCCAGCCAGCCGGGAAAGAAGCCAGCCAGCCAGCCAGGAAAGAAGCCAGCCAGCCAGCCAGGAAAGAAGCCTGCCAGCCAGCAAGGGAGCCTGCCAGCCAGCAAGGGAGCCTGCCAGCCAGCCCAGCCACTACTTGAACATCCAACTAGCCATTTCAGCAGGAAGGAAGCAAGCTAGCCCAGCAATAACTGTGATAGTGGTAAGTACATAATTGCATTTTGTGGCTTTAGTTATTTAAAATGGGAATAGTGTGCTTTATTTAAGTTTTTAATGTTTAGAGGTAGATGGGGATGTAGTATGCAGTATTTAAATCTGTGCAGTGGTTATTTTGAGATTTTTGCGTACTAGTTTAAAATGGGAATATATTGTGGTTTAATTTTTTTAATGTTTAGAGGTAGATGCTGGGTGCAGTACACAGTATTTAAATCTGTGCAGTGGTTATTTTGATATTTTTGAGTAGTAGTTTTTAAAGATATAAAACCTGAATGTATATGTAATTGTTATTATTCTTGGGGGTATGATTTGGAAGCATTACTTTTAAAAGGCTGAACTGTGTATAGAAGTTTATTTCTGTTGGGGGGCAGTGAAATATAAATTTAGTGTGATGCATTTCTATTGTCGTAGCTTTTTCTGGGTATTGTCTGTTTGCAGATAGAAAATGTTCGAGCATAGTTTGCACTTTTTTGTATGGAAATGTGTGCAATTTAATGCTGTTTTCAGGAAGTTACGATATACTGTTTAGGTAATTTTTCCGGTTAGTTCTTGCAAGTCCATGTGTATGTGGTACAAGTCTACCTTTTGAGGGGGAATGTTAACAGTTAATGTAATTCATTTATTATTCTAGTAGGTACATGTTGCCAATTTGCCGAAGCCGTTTCAAGATTGCTTTCATTTATACTTGTAAATGTGTGCATTTAATTTATTATGCATTTTTAATAAGGTTAAAATGTACTGCTTTGCTTGTAATGTGAATATGGGTGTGTTGCTTTTACTTGGGCCTGTTTATTGCATTGCTGTGCTGGGTAAATTACTCTTAATTGCTATGTTTTGAGGTAAAAGGAGCCCATGGAGTCTGCTGTACATTGTAGTTTATATTACTTCTCTTGCAAGAAGTATTTTTAAAAGTTAAAATGTTTACGGACTTTTTTCCTGTTTATTTTTTTTTTTTTGCGGATGCATGCTCAGAAGTTAATGCAGTGTATTTGAGATTGTGCTAAACCATGTCATTGTTACAGGGTAGTTTGCATTTATAAGTAGCAAAGTTTGTATTTTGTGTTTTAGTGATGTCTTCAACATACTTATGTACTGTTTTCATTATAATCCGATTACGACCAGTGCTGCTGTTGGGCATGTTCATTAACAGATCATTGCGCTGTGTAAATTAGTGCCATACATTTCTTTTAACTGCTGTGGTCAAAAGCTAAATCAGGTCTATGGTATACACTGTGCATTCTCATTCATTTTAGTGTTTATTTGACCTTTTTCAAACTGTTTGTAATAACTCTTTTCTGCTCCATTCCTTGGTTCTTTCGCATGCCAATGTTTTTCAAGCCAGTTCTTTCGCATGCCAGTGTTTTTTGAGCCAGTTCTTTCATGTGCCAATGTTTTTCAAGCCAGTTCTTTCGCATGCCAATGTTTTTCAAGCCAGTTCTTTCGCATGCCAATGTTTTTTAAGCCAGTTCTTTTGCATGCCAATGTTTTTCGAGCCAGTTCTTTCATGTGCCAATGTTTTTCAAGCCAGTTCTTTCACGTGCCAATGTTTTTCGAGCCAGTTCTTTCATGTGCCAATGTTTTCCAAGCCAGTTCTTTCATGTGCCAATGTTTTTCAAGCCAGTTCTTTCATGTGCCAATGTTTTTCAAGCCAGTTCTTTCACATGCCAATGTTTTTTGAGCCATTTCTTTCATGTGCCAATTTTTTTCAAGCCAGTTCTTTTGCATGCCAATGTTTTTTGAGCCAGTTCTTTCATGTGCCAATGTTTTTCAAGCCAGTTCTTTTGCATGCCAATGTTTTTCGAGCCAGTTCTTTCATGTGCCAATGTTTTTTAAGCCAGTTCTTTCGTGTGCCAATGCTTTTCAAGCCAGTTCTTTCATGTGCCAATGTTTTTCGAGACAGTTCTTTCGCATGCCAATGGTTTTCGAGCCAGTTCTTTCATGTGCCAATGTTTTTTAAGCCAGTTCATTTGTGCTGTGCAGCAGTATGTTACTGCACCCTACTAACAGTGTTGGTAAATATGTTGCATAACAGGTAAGTACAGATTCAAGCATGAAGAGAGCAGCAGTTTCATCACAGTCAACCAGCAGCAAGAGAATGTGCAAGTGGCAGGATGTTTGGAAAACAGAATTTGACTGGATCGAGAGATGCAATGATGTCAAAGCATTCTGCAGGTGCTCCAAGAGAGAATTTCTAGTGACCCATGGTGGAAGAAACAATGTTGTACGACATGAGGCAACTGAACAACACAAGACTGCCATTCTTCAAGCTAAATCCACTCACCTGATGACAAAGTGGGCAAGGAATGCAAACCTTAAGGGACCAGAACTTAGGATCATTGCAGCAGAAGCCTCTGAGGTTTTCCATGCTGTTAAGCACAATATTTCCTATAACAGCTTGGACTGTGCAGTAAAGTTGGCCAGCCAGTTGTACAGTGACTCGGACACTGCAAAGAAACTATCTAGTGGCAGAACCAAGGCTGAAGCCATAGTCGAAAATGTTTTGGGACCACACTCATTGGAATGCCTCCTGCATGACCTTCAAAAACCAGGCACTTCATTTGCAATTTCATCAGATGCTTCGAACAAGGGGAACATAAAATTATTTCCCCTTATTGTGAGGTATTTTTCTAAAGAAGGGGTGGTGAATGGCCTTTTGGACTTCAATGAAGACCCTGATGAATCGGCACAGGCTATTTCACAGCAAATTTCCAACATTATGGAAAGGCACTCCTTGCCCCGGAACAGCATTTCAGCTTATGGGGCTGATAATGCCAGTGTGAACTATGGGAAGAAATCTGGTGTGTATACCAGATTAAAAGAAAAGTGCCCATCACTCCAGAAGGCTAACTGTGTTGCCCATATCATTCACAATGCAGCCAAAAAAGCTGCAGCGCAACTACCATACGACGTGGAAGCATTTGTAATGAGACTTTTCAGCCACTTCTCAGGTTCGGCCACAAGGACCAGAGACTTGAAAGACTTCTTTGAGTTTTGTGGCATGGAATTTGAGAGTCTGTTAAGACATGTGCCAACAAGGTGGCTGTCACTACTCCCAGCCATTGAAAGAGTAGTGAAAAATCTCCCAGTGCTCCAGTCCTATTTCCTCTCTTAGGGAGAAGAGGAGACCCCCTGGCAGATATGGCAGTACTTTTCAGCTAATGAACATGGTGAGAATGAATTGCCTATGCTGCACCAGAACTATTTGCACTTTCTCTGTGCTGTTCTTGTTGATTTTAATGAACATATAAGTACATTAGAAAAATCAGCACTTACTGCCATGGAAACTTTTTATGTAATGGTCTCTCTGAAGCAAAAACTACAGGCAAGAGCTGAAGGTGCTTTCTCTGGAGGGAAACTTAGGGCACTTATCAGCACATTAGACAGCACTTCTGCTAACAAACTGAAAAGAGACTTCATTGTGTTCTTGGAGACAGCAGTGAAATACCTGGAGCAGTGGTTTGATTATACTGAAAGCAACTACTTGTTTACACTATCTAAATTATCTCTAAATGAGCCCTTTGCCTTCAGTGACTTGCTTAATGTGACCACTGCCCTGAGTCTGCAGGATGTAGATGAAGATTATCTTTTTAGGGACTACTTGGCAATTAGGCCCTCTCTCGAATAGTTATGTAACACAAGCTTGACCCCAGGAGAGAAGTGGCTGAAGCTTTTCAAAGAAGGGCCTGAACTGACTACACTATATCCGGTAATTGCTAGGGTTTTATCTATACCACCCTCAAACGCATTTGCAGAAAGAGTTTTTTCTTTGGTGAAAGGTAAATGGACAGATGTGCGAAACTGATGTAGTGTGGACTTGTTAAAAGCTGAACTAATGATGAGTGTAAATTACCGGATGAAATGTTGTGACTTTTACTCAAATATTGTTTCAAATCGGGCCCTTCTTCAAGCCATAAAATCAAATTCAAAATACACTTTTAAAAAAAGTGATTTAGTGTACTAGTGTGCAGTATAAAGTAATAGGGTGCAGTTTGTAATTTTGTGTTTTTCTTTGTTTAGCATTAATTTGCTAGGGTGCAGTATGTAGTACTAGGGTATGTAGTTTTGTGTTTTTTCTTTGCTTTAGCTTTAATTGACAATACAAAGTCTTAATTTTATACTTGGCTTGTATGTAGTATGTAGATTTTTTTAAGTTTTCTTTCTGAATAGTAATAGTTGGTTTATGAATTTTGTTAACTTTTTAAATAAACAAGTGTCTGTTTAATGAGTAGTGTGTTTTTTATTCCTTTAAAGTTTATTTATTGTTACAACTGATTAGTGTGTGTTTGCAGTAATAGTTCACTTCATTTAAATGGTTTGAGTTTTCAGTATGCTGTAATGTCACAATGTTGCATCCATAACTAATACTGCATCTCCTTTAACAACTCTGGTGATGTCATGGTGGGGGTGTGGCCAGTGTCCTGTTGGCCACACCTCTATCCTGTTGACCACACCCCCATGTCCCACTTTGCCCTTGTTAAAAGGTGGCAACCCTACAGCAAGTTTTATTTTTTCACAAACAGTTGGTTATGAGTTAATATCCTTAGACTGTAAATATCTTCTCCCCCCTGCTAAACCACCCTCTGTAAAGGCAGCCTTCTTTTTCTGGCTGGAAATATTTAGCTCATACCTTCCAACTACAGTCTTTAAACTGCTCTTTGCTGATACTTTTTCTGCCATACTCACCTCTATTAACCCCTCCTCCCTCCTGGAACTGTTCTTCCTACCAACTTTCCACCCCTTTAGTCCCTCCTACCTTCTACTCCTCTAGTCCAACCACTTTTCCTCCAGCTATCTCCTCCCCCACAGCTAGTTTCCTCCTGGAATTTACTTATATCTCCCACAGACTTTGGTGCCATTTTTAAATCCTGTCCTGAGCATCCACAGCTCCTCTGTGCTGGTCCTGTAGTTTAGGCTGCTTGTTTTCACCTCCTGGTAGGTCTTTTCAACATATCTGTCTATCATTTGCAAGTCTCTAAGCAACTATTGTGGTAAACTCCACGTGTTTACCTGTAACTGTGTTTTAGGGTTATAGATGGCCTTGTGCTGATGGCTATCACTCCAATGCAATGTTTGTAACTGTGTTGTATGGTTATTGTTGGCCTCATGCTGACAGCTTCATTTATCTGTGATCTACATGTGTGTTTGACCTCTGCAAGCTGCTTTTGGGATGAGTGGGGCTCTTTTCTACACTGACTAATGCTGCATTAATTTTGTATGGGTACAAGGGGTTTGATTGAATACTGCTGGCTTGCCACAACCAGAAATCTGGTGTACTGATGTGCTGTTAAAAGGATGCCAATCAAAGTGCATCACTGAATGCCGGATAGCCTCTTAAGGTGGAATAACGATCCCCTTTCAAGTCTTCCACTTAAAATCAGGTTTAGCAGCCATTTATTTCTTTCCATTTGCAACTATAAGGGTTCCGCACATCTTCTACATGGTTTTGGGGACCGTTTTGCCCTATATACTGTACTGTTTGACTGCTTGCTTTGTACTGTGTCATTTGCCCTTTGCTTAAGTTAATTACCAGCTTAGCAGCTGTAAGCTGCTTTTTGGGATGAGTGGGTCTCTCTTTATGTTGTCGCCAGCTGCATTACTTTAGTCTGAGTATACAGGGCTCAACTGTTGCACTTTGCTGGCCTAGTCTGCTCTCCAGATGTCCTATTAAAAGGACGCCAATGAACTTAGGGGTGGCTCATGCTATAGCACTGCAGAACTGCAGCCCCCCACCTGTAAAAAGAAAGAAGGAATAAAATAAAAAAATTGAAAGTCCCAGAACTCCATACATATGTGCTAGGAGTTCTTGGTACTCACAGAACTCCAGACCGCTGTTTTAGTCACCCCACAGACTTCTGGGCTGCAGGGCAGAGATGCCTTTCTCCCCTATCCAGACTGCTGTGATAGGCAGTCCGGATAGGGAAGAAAGGCATCTCTGCCCTGAAGCCCAGAAGTCTGTGCGGTGACGACCACACAGAACGGAAGGACACCAGACTGTATCGCCCACAGGCTGGAGCATCCAACCTACTCTCACAAAGCCAGGAGAACTGGAAACCATCAGTTAGCTTGCACAGGGTGGACTGCTGCTCCGACTGGATTAAGGTGTGTGTGTGTGTGTGTGGGCTAAGGACTGCTGCAGATGATTTAATTCAATTGTCTGAAGATAAGGTGGATTTAATTCAATTGTCTGCAGATAAGGTGGATTTAATTTGATTGTCTGTGGATTTAGGTGTGTATGTGTAAAATGCCCCAGTTGCTATATACACTGGTGGCTATCAGGCTTGAACCCTATACTTTGGGTGCAGGTGGCAAGGACCTGAATTCCCTACCCACCACCATTTGTAAAAAAAAAATTGCAGATTTTTGCCTCATATTTGTTCTGTTCCTCATAAAATCTGTGGTTTCTGTATGTTTGTTTTTCCTTGCAGCATCAGTAGTGCAGTGGTGCACTGGTAGCATTGTTGCCTAACAGCTACAGGTTCTTCGGTTTGATTCTTGGCTGGGGTGCCTTCTGTGTAGAGTCTGCATGTCCTCCCATCTTACAAAGACATGTGTCTGGAGTGTTTCTCCCTGCTCTGTTGAAAATTGGCTTTTGTTCCAAGTCAAACTCCTGGTTAACAAATGTTACATAAAAATAACAGGCATTTGAATTTCAGACTTCATATTCTTCAGAAAGTACATGGTAACACAAAACCTTTTATTCTAGAAATTTTCTAAGTTTATAACATGGATATTTGTACTAAGGTTGAGAGCTATGGTGAGAACTGAATTCACGGAATATGTCTGGGGGCTGTATTCCCCATTGAGAGCTATGGTGAGAACTGAATTCACGGAATATGTCTGGGGGCTGTATTCCCCATTATTGGCTTTGTTCAGGTGTTTTGTGCTAAGAGGTTGACAGCTATGGTGAGAACTGAATTCACTAAATGGTAGCCATTTAAGTTTCAGTCTTCCTCTCTTTCACAAAACAGCTGAAGTGGCATAGTGGTATATTGCTTTGACTATTTTGCACAGGGTCCCTTGGGTTCAAGACTTGACAGCAAAATGTATGGTGGCAACACAGCATTTTATTCTAGCAACTTTCCAACATTATACAAGCAATGTTTAAAATGTATCCCTGGTTTTGGGGCTTTTGTTCCCCACAATAAATTTTGGCTTTTTCCAGATTTCTTGTGCTGCAAAGTTCAGAGATACAGCTGAATGTCAAGTAGATTTTACAAGGAGCTGAGAGCTGCAGGGGAACAAATGTTTACTGCTGCTTATGCTGAATCTGCTTGCATTGTTAATAGCACAACAGGTAGTATACTTGCTTTTGATGCAGAAGGCTGTGGGTTCTACTCCCACAATAGGTAGATGCATTGCTGTTACTGTACTGCCTTGTAAAAGGGGTGGATGCTGCCGTCCTTTTTGGCAAATATACCTAGTGACTATGAACCTGTTATCAGTTTGCCATCAATTCCCTATTGCAATATTACTAGCTTATCATTTTTTTTAATGCAACATAGGCAATTTATTCCTCAAGGGCAACAGGCACTTTATTTGTAGATGAAACAATGACATATAAGGTTGTTTGCTAGCAGCAACCTCTTCATTAGTTACAGATTTCTTTAATGTGGAATTATTTAGACGACTTTTACTTCAGAGATTGTGCATGCATACCTCTCAAGTGTACCTCATTAAGAGGAACATGCCTCATTTCGGGTCTTAAAAAGTTCATGTTCCTCAAAGTTCCACATTGAAAGACTCTGTCACACATTCAGTGTTAGGAACTTTTTTAATGAAATCCATTGTAAATAGAAATGAATCATATAAATGAGTTAAAAGATCTTATTTATAAGTAAAACCAGCATATTTTAACCATCTTATGACCTTCCTAGCTGAAGTTGTTAGTAAGCCATTAGTATGTGCTCCACATTTTGCCTATTTGTTCCACATTATGAGGGCTAGTGCCTCATTTTGGACATGGATGGTTGAGAGCTATGTGTGCATATTTAATGATACTGGTGGACTGTAGAAGTTTGAGTAGATGATGGAAATGTTCTGAATTGGGCAGTTTTGTCATTATTGGTGCATGCATTTTGTTTCATCGTTTACTGGAAAAATGTTCAAAACAATACATTTAAAATGCCCTCTAACAACTGTACTGTATTGTACAAGGAATATAATTTAATACAATCAGGAAGGTGTATCAAAGAGCATGTGTATGTTTCATGTTCAAGGGGCCTACAATTTGAAAACAGCCCAAAGTTAATCTTTATCTGCCACTGGCAAATTGTATTTCCTTTGAATGTGGGTTTCAATGCTGTTTCAATGAATGTGAGTTTCAAGTGCAAATAAGTTTTAATGCTAAGTCTATTTTCATTGTGAGACTGCATTGCTTTGTTTAGCAGATATCTATTAGGGTTTGTGCTGTAAAATGCAAAATAAAACTTTCAAATGAAATTCAAATAATCACAGAAGTAAAGCAGTATGCACATTACAGTGTTTATGGTAAATGGGACGAAATAACCAAGGAATGGGACATTGGAATGGCTACAGGGGGAGGCTCTATTCGACCACGAGTTTGTGTGGGGGAAAGGGCAGCAAACTCAGACAGCCCCAGCTAAACTATACCTCTCAACTGTCCAGATTTTGCAGAATGAATAGATTTTTGCTTCTTGTTTTTTGTTTGTTCCTCATAAAATGTGTGGTTTTTCTGGCAAATCATTTAGGAATGAAGTCACTAAATAATGACAGACATTGAGTTTCAGACATCATAACCTTCAGAAAAATGCATGCTAAAGCAAAACCTGTTATTCTATCAACTGTCTTAAGAGCAATTTTTAGTACTGTTTGTATGTCCCCTCAATATATTTGGCCTTGTCCAGATTTCCTGCATTAAGAGGTTGAGAGGTACATGCAAATAAATCGATTTATAGAATTAGGAATATCCAAACCTCTCAAGCATCCCCAATTTTGGCTCAAAATGTTGCTCTCCCCCTAATAATCCCTCCACAAAATGGCAATTTTGGAAGAAAAGGTGGAGGGTTTACAATTATACATAACTGTAATGATCAGAGTTATAGTTTGCTTTTATTTCAGAAATTTTGTCAGCTGCTCAAGTTAACAGTACTAATATTAAAAAAGGTGTCCCTTCTTTGACAGGTTCCCAGCTATATTGTGTGGCAATTTTATATTTTTGCGTCGCATTTTTGGTCTGTTTTTCATAGAATTGTGGTTTTCTGGCAAATTAGTGGCAAATTATTAAAGATTGAAGTTAGAAAATAATGGCAAACATTTGAGTTTCAGATTTCATACCCTTCAGAAAATTCATACTAATGCAAGACCTATTACTATTCTATTATCTTTCTAAGTTTATAAGAGCACTATTTAAAAATTGTCCTTATTTTTGGGCCTGTGTCCCACTTCTGTGTATGGCTTTGTCCAGATTTCTTGCTCTGAGGTTGAGAGGTACGAGTGTCAGAGCCATCACTGTCAGCCAGAGACATTTCAAATTGTGACATACGTGTTGCACCCCACTCCCCATTGTAGTGGCTCTGGATGTGTCCAAGCAAGGCAAGGAGCAGTTATGCAGTGGAAGCGTGCAGAGTATTCTTCCATCCAAGATAGACCACAAGTACGACCGTGGCTTTTCATCTGTCTTTGATTTTGCAGAATGTTCTGGTTTTCTGTCATATTTTTATACTGTTGATTTATGCTTCTTATTATTCAGAAAATGCATGCTGTCACAGTGCCCTGTTTCTCTGTGTTTAAGTAGCAATGCTTTAATGACCATCAGGTAAGCTCGTCGGAGATTGTAAGATGCAAGTAAGCTTTAATAAGCATACTGTTAAAGAATTACCAACATTGAAAGCCTTTTCTTTGTTGCCATGCAGAGAATATTTACACAACTAGATAATGTATAACCCTTAGGTATTGAAATGCATATGACAATATTTGTAATAAAGGACAGGATTACAGTATTTTCGGAAGTTCATTACATTTGTTGGAGACTTGCGGTCATCTTTGCAGGCTTTACCCGTAAACTAAACAGAATGCCAATCTATCATGTGTGGTTCATAACTTGTGCAGTAATCCTTTAAGCAATTTATCTTGAGTTTGTTTCTTGTTTGCTGTTCATTTTTTACTTTTGATCATGTTTTTCCCATGAAACAAGTAGATAGTTGTTGTCAGGCAGCAGGTCTTTTTTGGATAAGAAACATTTTTACAAGTGGGGGTATCACAGAGATTGCTACTTCCAGCATGTTACTTTGTAATTTTATAAAGCTGAATATAACTTATAATTAGAACTGCAGTGCAAGAAGTGGCTTGAGTTGAGTGCTGTTTGTTTTTTTTATACATGACTTTGACTGGCATTCCAGTAATGTATTTAAAATGTAATTTATTTTTTCATGCCTCACAACCTTTGTATTTCCATCTAGTTATTAAGTAAGTTGTCATGTAGCCAATGCATTGAAATATTTTTTCTTCTACACTTCATTTTGTCTTGATTAGACTCTTGTACTGATGGTTTGGCTCCCAGGGCAGCGTTTTTAATTAAAGTTCCAGTTGTTGTGGTTTTGAGCATAGCTCCACCTCTTTCTAATTGGTCATACCCCTTCCCATTGGCCCCACCCATTCAGCTGTGTCCTGCAGCCCCCCTTTAATTTGACGTCACCAGCCGCCACTGCAATGACCATATATCTTTGAAGGCCTTTGTTTCTCTTTCAAGATGGATCAATGGTCCTACTAGAGCCTTTAGCTTAATTACTGGCTTAGCAGCTATTTTTCTTTTCCGTTTGTCTCTATAAGAGCACCACATGGCTTTTATATTGTTCTGAAAACTGTTTTGAAAACTATTCAGCACAAGTTATTGCACAGCATGAACATATCGTAGTTTACTGTGTTAGTCTGTTGAGCACTATATATTGCACCGTTTAGAGATTTTATAGTATTACTTTATCATTTACCCCTTGCTTTCTGCTGCATATATTTGGCTCTACTGCTGTATAACCCTGTCCTCTCAAACGGACTAGGGTCATTGATAGCATGCTGAACTGCTGAATGAATGTTTTGGTCTATTTAATGGAGCCTATATTGCCTAACTTGTATTGTTCATAGCATAATGTCTGCTGCTTTCCATTGTTAATCCCTTAAACCTAATCTTCCTCTACATACTTGCTTTAGCCTCATCTAACCATAGCCTCTCTCTACTACTGTGCTTTGTTACACCCTCCCTCCTTCTCTAAACATCCCTGACCTTCTACCTTTCCCCTCTACATCTGCAATATTAACTAACTCAGTGTTGTCTCCCTCTCCTCTACAGTAATCCATCCCGGGTGCTCCCTCCCTGCTTTAAACGCAAAAGGAATACCTCCGGCCATCACCTGAAGACACCCTGAATTGGCCAGCTTGCCTGGTACTTAGAAAAATACTACTGAGAAGACCCCCCCCCCAAGAAGATTGTGTAAATGTTTGTTGCTTAACACTAATTAAATGTAAACTTGATGTACTATCTAAAGAGTTAATCTGCCCTCCTGTGTGTGCATTCTAGCAGCCTACCGCAGACCGTTTGCCCTCTCCCCTCCTGTTATCACTACCCTAGAACATATTTAAACCTAAGACTAGTCCAACTATCCCTGCTGTTTGCTATCTCCTTCTACCATTAGGTGGCATCATCTATCAATATAAATCCTAGATATTCTTTATAATCCCAACAAGATTTATTTTTCCACAAACAGTTGGTTATGAGTTAATATCCTTAGACTGTAAATATCTTCTCCCCCCTGTAATGGCAGCCTTCTTTTTCTGGATGGAAATATTTAGCTCACACCTTCTAACTACAGCCTTTAAACTGCTCTTTGCTGATACCTTTTCTGCCATACTCACATCTAGTGTTCTTTCCTGCTCCGTTCGCCCTGTGGGCTCACTGCGCTCCCCTACTCTGCCCCCAATTCTCACCCACCCCCAGTACTCCTAGCTTTATTCCTATCTTACCCTACCCTCTCAGCCTAATTACCCAATACCAGCTCCCCCCTCATTACTCCTCCCACCTATAGCCATCCTTCTTAAACTCTGTAATCTGTACTCCACCCAATAAGTATAGTCCTCTCCTCTTTCCTTAAATCTTTAGAACACTTTAAACCCTTTCTTCTTTATAGCCTTCTCTATTTTCCTAACCACTCATACCACTCTCTTTGCTCCAACATGCTCTTGTCAAGTTATCACACCCTCCAGTCCCCCAGCCACCTCTTTCTGTTCCTACCTCCCTTATACTATGCTACCTCATATTCCACCTATGCTTGTCCAATACCACCTACAAAGACAACTACCATACAAACCCATCTTCCCCCTCATTCTTACTCCCATTCCCACTCTATCTCCTCTTCTCTCATTCAGCCCTACCCTCTGCACCTATTCCACCCTAAACTCTTCTCCTCTAAAGTCAAGATACTGTCACCTGCTCCAATCTACAATCTACCAAAATTCATGCCTGGCAGACCAATATGGCTAAAGGATATCTCCTTCCACAACCTAGTCCAAGCTGGTGATATCCATCCTAACCCTGGTCCTACATCCTTTATTAACAACACTCATCCCTGACCCCCTTCCTCCTATCTCAATACCCTAAAGATTTTTACGATTAATGCACAAAGTCTAAACAACAAAGTACACTAATTTCAAGCTTGGTTAAGCCATAACCAAACAGATATCTTAGCCATCTCTGAAACCTGGCTCAAGCCCTTTATCTCCGACTCTGAGATTCTGCCCTCAGGATTTCATTGTTTCAGAAATGACCGACTAAATAAAAAAGGTGGAGGCACTACCCTAGTCGACTCCAACCTTCTTACCTTAATTCCCCTCCAAATTCCAATTCCTCAATTCCAGAACACTGAACTAACTGCTGGAATTCTAAAACTAAATAAACATAAAAATATCTGCATCATTGCCCTATATATCTCACCTGGTAACAATATCTCTACACTCGAAAATATTCTCCTATGGGCCTCTACTGAACTTAGTTATGAAACTTATATCCTTGGTGATGTAAATATTGACTGGAATAAAATCAATTGCCCCTCTCCCTCCCTATCCAATAACCTCTATAACTTCACTCAAATAATCCTCTCCATCACTCGACCTAACAAAATAAACCCTCCTGGATCCACTATAGATTGGATCCTAGTCTTAGATCCAAATAAAATAACCAGTTCTGGCACAATTCCTGATACCTTTAGCGACCACCTCCCAGTCTTCATGCATCGCTCAACTAGTTCCTCCCCACACCAGCATCAGTACATTCAAACTCATAACCTCAGTAGCTTCAAACCAACTACTTTCTCAAATACTTTCAAACAAATGAACTGGCAAATTCTAAACATCCTTCCTGTTGACAAGGCTATAGAATACTTCAACTCTGTCTTCCGTGATTCTTTAAACTCACTAGCCCCACTAAGAAACAAAAGGATAAAAACTAAAACTGCTCCTTGGCTATCCAAAGAGACAAAACAGATTGTGCACCACAGAGACAAACTATGGAAGCTTTACCAAAACAATAAACTGGACAATACCATGCTTCAATATAAACAGCTCCACAACAGTGCAAAATGTCTAATCACCAAAGACAAAAAAATCCTACTATATCAAACTTCAGTCCAATAACAATAAAAACCCCCAAAATTCTGGAACTCTGTAAACTCACTCCTCAATCCAGGCTCCAAGAATAATCCCTGTCCTGACCCAAGTAAATCTGATCTCAAACTAGGCTCTGAATTTAACTCCTTTTTCATAGACACTATTACTACCCTCACCAAGACATTTCCCAATAATAACCCAACTGCTCTACACTCTCTCTCCCTTCTAACTCACCTCATCTGTTTAAACTCAAACCCATCTCCACTAACTTTATAAAAAAACTTTTGTCCAAACTTAAAACTTACTCTAACGCTCCCGACAATATTCCCTCTTCCTTCCTAAAATGTCCTGCCGATGGCATTGCACTCCCAATCAGCATCATTATCAACCAATCCATAAAAGAATCATAGATCCCCAAACTCTGGCACTCAGCTTATATTCTTCCTCTTTATAAAGGAGGCAAATATACCAGCATCTCAAACTTTCGCCCCATTGCTTTGCTCTCACCAATCTCCAAAATCCTAGAAAAATGCATCCACCTCCAACTTATACCTTTCCTGACCCAAAACAATCTTCTCACTCCTACCCAGCATGGCTTCTGTCCAGGCCATAGCACAATAACCGCTCTACTCTCTTTCCTAGAAACTGTCAATCAAGCCCGAGATTCAGGCCACTTAGTTTCTACTGTTTTACTCGACCTGTCTAAAGCCTTTGATACTGTTTCCCACAAGTACCTTCTCTGTTATCTCTCAAACCTTAATCTCTCACATAATGCTTTATCCTGGTTCTCCAGCTATCAGACAGATCACAGGCAGTCAAATGGAAGAACTCCATCTCTTCCTTCCTACCTACCCCAACTGGCGTACCACAAGGATCCATCCTTGGGCCAATGCTTTTTAACATCTTCATCAATAACTTTCACACTGCTATTTCTGATGCTAAAATCATACAATACGTAGATGATTCAACCTTAGTCTGCTCTGCCTCAAACCTCTCTGAATTGCTGACTAAAACCCAAACTGCCTTCTCAACAACTGAAAACTGGATATGCCAAAACCACCTCTCTCTCAATGCAAATAAATCAAAGATTCTACTATTCCCTCTCCTATGATAAAAATAACTTCAAAGTCTATAGTCAAACCAACTCACCTATAGAAGTAGTCCCCTCTGCCAAACTACTTGGCATTACTGTAGATGAACGCCTCAAGTTTGATATTCATATTCAACAAAATGTTAAGAAAACCCACCAAAAGCTAGGTATGCTGTATAGGAATAATCACTTTCTCTCCAACTCTACCAGGCAAACTCTGGCCTCGACTTATCTTCTTCCTTCCTTATTATACGGAGCCCCTCTCCTAACCAACCTGTCCTCCTGTGTCAGCTCTAAACTAGAAAACTGCTACAACAAAATCTCTAAATTTGCCTCTAAATCTAAAAATACCACCCATCACTGCCTGACCCTACAATCCCTGAATTGACTTGAACTCCCAAACTACCTAGACTATCTCCAACTCACTACTGCACATAGACTCATATTTCACCCAACAAAATGTCCCGCTCTAACTAACGTCCTTCCCCCTTATACACCCAACAGAGCTCTCAGATCTGAAAATCAGAACTTTACTATCCATAAACCTAAACGTCCTGCTGGCCAACTTCTCCTATCTTTCTCACTAGGCAAAAAATGGAATTCCCTTCCCTCCACACTAAGAATCATGCCAACCTCAGAAAACTTCAAAACCCAACTATTCAAACACCTGTCCACTAAATGGAAATATACCTGCCTTCACCCAACCTAATCCAAGGGGGTTCTCGCTCTGGTTCCCAAGCTCTACAACTCTCATAGTTATCTTCCTATGAGCCTATCTAAGCTCTCAACAATTTCTATAGCTTCTCTCTAATCTCACCTCCTACAGCTACCCTCACACAGCCCAACATTGTAAATATTGTAAATAGCATTCTACTGTTGATGTGTGTATGTAAAGCGTATTTACATTTTTTTAAAGGTTTGTATGTAAACTGTTTCCACACCTAACCCATATCTGTTTTCCTCAAATGAAATGGTGTGATCCCTACCTTCAAGCTTAATGAATTTAACTATGTATGATATTGAATGCATTTATGAGTAACTATTCTACATAAGATCTTTAATATTCATTATCATTTGTATCTAAATTGTATAATGCATCCTGGAGCTTTTCTCCCCGGGCCTCCACTGAAAATGGGTCAATTCAGCTCAGTGGACTTCCCCGCTAATCAAATTGCAAATAAATAAATAAATAAATAAATAATAAATAAGAAAGGGCTCAGAGCTGATCCTTGATGTAATCCTACCTCC
>NC_056730.1:1023747147-1023884647 GCF_019279795.1 Protopterus annectens
ATCGTAAGTTTACCCCAGGGGTCACATCTGTGTCACTACTAGACAGGGGCACAGTAAACTAATTCTATTATATAAGGGGACCTTCACTGTGTCACTACTAGACAGAGGCACAGTATTCTAAATCTATTCTGTGCATTTTTGTACCATTTCATGGGGTGGCGAAAGCCACATCACTATGGCTAGGCTTACAAATGCCCCAGGGCAGATAGCCTAGTACTAAACTATGAAACTATGAAACATTGTAACACTTAATTATTTTCCATACTTCTCCCGTCTGTGTGTTTACAGATTCCCTGTAGCAGCAGATATTATAAACTGCTATTTTTATTTATTATTTATTTTATTCATTTTTACCAGATAATCCCACTGGATTTAAGTGTTTCTCTTTCGGGATAACCTAGAAGTCCAGCTTGGCTTCATCGAGTCACATGACAGGCAAATGGAAGTGGAAGGAATTAAACCCTGTAGCCCTAACTACAGAGAACAGGTTTTGACAGCCTAGAATCTTAATCCTTTGAGAGCTAAGTGCCAGATTAATAGGTTCATAGGTTCATAGGTTGGTACTGGGCTATCTGCCCGAAGGCATATACCACCCCTTTAGTAGTTCCCTAGACCCTTATACTAGCAGCTAGTACCCTTGGCCCCTATCTAGTAGTGCTGTTGGTGTGATCCCCGGTGTGAACTTTCTGTTACCCATCCACTCATCAAGGTTCGTCTTGAAGAGTGATAGTGAGCGGCTCTGTCTTATGTAGATCAGGACCCTGTTCCATAGTAAGGGAAGTCTCTGCGAAGGGAATCTATCCCTCCAGCATGTTCTATTCATTGTTGTGTTGAGGTTTATATCCCGAGAGCGTGTAGCTCGAGTAGATTTGGTTTTGCTAAGATGGAGCATGTTCAACAATTCTGGGTTGGACGTGGCTCTGTACGTTAGACAGAGATCGCCTCTGAGAAAGCGGTATGCAACAGAGAACAGTCTTAGCTTTTTCAATCGTGCTGCATAGGGCAACTGTTTGAGGCCAGTAATCCTCTTGGTTAGGTACCTTTGTGGTCTCTCCAGTTGCTGGAGATGTCTAGCCAGGTACATTCCAATTGGTGCATTGTACTCAATAATGGGTCTGATGTTGTAGTAGTGACAGCATTCACATTTAGCATAGCTGACAAACTAGCTACTTGCTGTGGTACATAGTTTGATTCTCTCAGCCTTTATTTGGTTACTGTGTGACCTTGAACAAGTCATTAAATCAGACAATGCTTTGCAGCAATGTGGAATTTGGACTAGGCTCACAAATGGTCTCTTGGACTACAGGCCTAGTAACTACCTATGAACCCGTTAATTGCAAAATAGGCCACACATAAGCAGAATCTAGTAGTTTACAGTATGTGTATTATACATGTCCACTTCTAAATCAATGATGTCAGTACAGGAAGGAATATCTTGCTATAGCAACAATGGTCACAGTCTCCCATGTATGTCAAGAACTGAAGTAACATCTGATATTATTAGACACTATCTGATAAGTTTGTAAGTAGCTGGAGCAAACATTTTTGTAGGAAACAGCATACACTCAGGCCACATTTACAGAGATTCAGAGGACAGATATGTTTTGTTTGTACTATGCATATAGCATAATTCAGATAAACATCTGATAACCACAATATTCTGAGACATGCTTTCCACTGCTTATAGCTGTTATCCTTGTGTCACCCAACATTATTGCCTATAGTTGGGTAATAACAGCTTGCATTAAAAGCTAAACTTTTCTGCTTTCAGACACCAGGATACACACAGGTAAGATGTACAGGTGCTTCTGTAGAGGTAACTTACATAAAGCCTGTGTCAACACTACTACGCATACAAATATGTTACTGTTTTGGATACCTTTTGTGTGGCATGTGTATGTCCTCCTTCTGTGGACATGTCTTTTTTTTCTGGGCTGTCTTTTTTCCTCCCACATTCCAAAGACATATAGTAGGTGTTTTGGGCACTTGATATTGCCTGTGGGTATGAGCATGTGTATGTGCGTGTGGTATGCAAGAATAACTGTGGCAGGACTAGACACCCCATGGTGTGAATATTGCTTCTAGATGATGATCACTATTGATGTGACATCTCAACCTCATGTGCACAAATGAGAAAAAGGGGGGATATGGATGGATGGATGGATGGATGGATGGATGGATGGATGGATGGATGGATGGATGGACTATCTCACTTGTAATACATCCTGACGGCACCATCCTAGATTTTTGTTTTGCATAGAAATTTTGATACACTGTGGCATCAGACATGAAGCACCAACATATCAGTTAAGTCTGTGATAGCACACCTGTCAGGAAGCAGACAGTCTTGGTTTGCAAACACATAATGACAGAGTCAGTTCATAAGAGCAACCTTAATCTCAAGACATGAAACTCCTATCCAAGATTATGCTTGCAGCTCTGCTGTGCCACATCTCCGACATATACAATCTATTCTACAAATGGTAAGTAGAATGTGTACTGGGTATTGACAATAGGGAAGGGTGTTGATACTGAGTGCCATACTGTATTTCTCCACTATCAGGAACATTGGCATCTGGCTGTCTGGATCTCACTGTTGTGGTTACACTGTGTGCATCATTTCTGAGATAAACATGCTCCTGCAGAAGTCTGCCCTGTGCTGCACATGAAAGCATCTAGGTAAGGTCTTGGATGGCACATGCAATACTTTATATCTGTAATTGTTATGAAGGAATGGCCTATAGAATTCCATTTGCAATAGTAATCATTTTGGACTTGCTACTTCAATGAGTGACTATTACTCTGGCAGAGTGCCTCTCCAAACCATTATGTAGTGTGCTCAAGTAGAATGCAACCCTGTCTGCAGTGGTCTCTAGACCTTGTTGGTATGGTGCTATTTATAGGTGCATGCACTGACTTGACTGTAGGAGCAGGTGAAAGACTTATAAGATTCTCTTATGTGTACCTTGACCAACATTGTCCAGGGCAACAGTGTGCACAGGCTGGCCTTGATGAGGCTGCCCCTCTAATGAGGAGATTCCATATTCGGACCCTTGGTCACCTTAATTGAACAGTCTGGATACCCTGGGCATAGGATTTAAAGGCATTTCTATGCCTCCAAGCTGTAGCTGTGCAACCTAGATTGTGATACTTGCGGCAGAGCTGTGAGGCTTTACCTAGTGTCTGCTGCCTTGCTGTCGGTTTAATTTCTCCAAGTCTTTTGAGTTTCTAATGCCATGATCAGAACGGACCACAGTCTTAAGTCAAAGTATGATTAAAGTTCATGAAATTAGTATAGTTTCAATCTTTGATGTTAGCCAAAAGTGCTCTTCGTAGCACCTGCAATGTGCCCAGAACTAACTCCTTCTACATTTCATACAGAGTTACATGTATTGGTCGCATATCTAAATAAAACTGTAAATTCTTTTTTATGAGACCCATTTACCTTACTACTATTGGAATTGTCTAGGTATCCCTCTTCCACATTGCCCTCATTTCTGCCTGCAAATCCTAGTATTTTATGACTTTGTATATCTCTGTATGTAAGACACAATAATCACCTGGTGAAGCAACTTTAGTGATATATGCTACTTTTGTCTTCTTCACCTCCATCCGCACACAGACCTACTAAAACAGTACTGGCAAAAAAATGAACATAAATACACAAAATCATACTCGGAGGCTCTAAATAAAAACCTGCAAAAGCATCAGAGATCTCCAAAGCAGACACCCAAACAACCTGCACCTCCCGTCACAAACCAGACAACACATAAAACACAAAATCAGTGTGCCGTACAATCACAGCCCTTAAGGCGAAATAACATACCTAACACACTAGTAATAGGTGACTCTATAGTCAGGCACACTGATGTCCCACTCACTAGGCTGGACAAGCAGAAGGTTACTGTTAGCTGCCTCTCGGGAGTCAGAATCCGCCACATAACACAAGCACTCAGGTCACTCCAGAACAAGTACAAATATGATTCTGTCATTGTTCATGTTGGTGTGAATGACCTGAGACGTATCTCCCTGGACTACATGAAAAGAGACATGGAAGAGCTCTCTGATCATGTAGACCAGGTTGGTATGACCCTGACCCTGAGTAGCATCCTGCCCTCACCAATAATGATATCTCAGTATAAAGAAAAAATTGTCAATTTCAACAATTGGCTAAGCTTCTGGTGTCATTCAAAGGGGATCCAGTGTCTGTCAGCCTGGGACGACATGCTCGACAAACCGTGCTGCTTCGCAAGAGACGGCTTGCACCTGTCACCCCTAGGCTTTCGAATACTGGCCAAGGCTCTTGCTGATCCCATAGTGCCATTTTTAGGCAAGGCTCAAAAGTCAAACCCACCTCCGTAAACAGCACAATTAACAAAAAACTGAGGGTTATGCTACTCAATGACAGGAGTTTAAATCTCAAAATGCACGTGCTCGAAGCACTCCCCAGTATGGAGAACGTCGATATCTGTGCAGTAACTGAAACCTGGTTCAAGGCTCCAGGGAGCACCCCAGCACTACTGGGCTACAACTCATACCACACGTTTCAGCCACAGAACACGGACCAAAACACAAAAGGAGGGGGTGTATCCATATTCATCAAGGATACCTACACCTCCAGGTTAGTGGCACAGCATGATACCTCTGAGATCATCAATGTGCAACTAACATCAGACAAATCTGCAATGCAAATTATGGCCTGCTACAGATCACCCTCCATGACCCAGGACCACCACTCCACCTTTCTGGAGACACTGGAAAACATGAAGGTCCGACCGAACACCCTGATATTGGGCGATTTCAATTACCCTACCATTCACTGGGAAAACTACTCAAGTATAAACTCCCAGGCCCAGTGCTTCCTGGAATTCATCAACTCAAATGCACTGGATCAGCTGGTAAACTCCCTTACCAGAGGTGAAAACATATTGGACCTGGTCATCACCAACATGGGCGACAGGTGTTCCACACCGGAGGTCAACCCGTCACTGGTTAGATCAGACCATAAACTAATCACTCTGGATGTCCATACCCCCCCACCACCCCCAACTAAGGAAACCACAGTAAAAAACTTTTCTAAAGCAAACTTCACCTTACTTAAGACAGAGGTGGTAAGTTTCACAGCCCCACACTAAAGGATAATGCTGCCCAATATGCAGAAACCTTTACAAATGCACTCTATGAGCACCTACAAGGATGCATGGCTCATGCCATCCCTAGCAAAACCAAGACTCACTCCTCTAAGAGAAGGAATTCAGTCTGGTGGACCCCTGCCATAAACAGGCTATGCAATAGAAGGAGGAAAAAGCAAATCCCACAAGGAAAGACATCCCAGTATCAGAAGAAACTAAGGTCCCTCATGAAATCATCCAAGGCTAACTTCAAAAGAAAAAAAGCCAAGGATTCAAAAGATAACCGCAAAGCCTTCTTTAGCTATGTTAAGAATCTAAGTGGCAACTCGCAGATATGCACTGAACTAGTGCAAAATAGCACAAAATATACTGAACCTACTGATATTGCCAACATCATGGCAGATAGATTCAGTGCAAACTTCACCCCCTCTCACCCCCAAAAGGGCCCACAACAATACCGTAAAAGTGTAGTGTCCAAAAAATCACAGATGCACAGGTGAAAATAGCTCTTTCAAAAGCCAAAAACACAACGTCAATAGGACCAGATGGTGTCCCAGGCTGCGTCTTGCACAAACTACAGAACGAACTAACCCCCCCACCTAAACACACTGTTCAACCTCAGCCTCTCCACAGGCTACATGCCCGTAGAATGGTGCACAGCAACGGTTATTCCTCTCCACAAAGGAGGGCCACAACTGACCCAGGTAACTATCGCCCCATAAGCCTGAGTAGCCTGGTCTGCAAGGCTATGGAGTGCATCATCATGGAACTCATTAACAAAGACATTGGGAACCTCCAAACACTTGACCCGACCCAGTTTGGCTTTGTTAAGGGCAGATCATGCCTCCTAAACCTGGTTGACTTCTTTGAGACAGTCACCAAGGCCATAGATGAGGCAAAGGTGGTCCACACAGCCTACCTTGACCTCGCCAAGGCTTTCAACACCATTCCCCACTCAGGTATTACAGAAAAACTCACCAGCCTGAACAAAAACCCCTGCATCACGAGATGGGTTGCCAACTGGCTTACAGAAAGAGCTCACACGGTAAGAAGAGCAGGCTCCAGGTCCAACTCTAAACCAGTCATAAGTGGTGTCCCACAAGGCTCGGTCCTGGGACCCCTACTGTTCAGCATATGCTTCTCAGAAGTACAGGCAAACATAGGACTATGGCTAACCAAGTTCGCTGATGACTGCAAACTGGGAGCCATGATTGACTCTCCGGCTGACACGGACATCCTCCAAAAGGGCCTTACTGAGACGGACACCTGGTGTCAAAGTCATGGCCTCAAGCTAAATGCCAAAAAATGCATAGTCATCCCATTTGGGAAAAACAAAACACCCACGAATTACCACATAGGTAGCAGCCCCCTTAATACAGAAGAGGTAATAAGAGATCTGGGGACCCAGGTAGATATTAATCTCTCCTTTGACAATCATATTGCCAAAGTAGTTAGGAAATCCTTCTTTGTGGCCCATCTAATTAATAAAGGGTTCTCATGTAGAAACAAAGAGGTTATAGTGCCCCTCTATTCATCACTCAGACCGATCATAGAGTACAATGCCCTATTTGGGATGTACCTCACAAGACACTTCCAACAGCTGGAAAGACCACAAAAGTACCTCACCAAGAGGATTACTGGCCTCAATCATATGTCCTATGCAGCCCAACTGAAAAAACTCCGGCTGTACTCAGTGGCATATTGCTTACTCAGAGGTGATCTTTGCCTGACTTACAAAGCCATGTCCAACTCAGAATTGATGGACATGCTCCATCTAAAGAAATCCAAGTCACTGCGAGCCACGCGCTCTATTGAGCTAAACCTTGCCACAACAATAAATAGAACATGCTGGAGGGATAGATTCCTGTCACAGAGACTCCCCGTGCCTTGGAAAAAAATTCTAAACTACATTAGTCAGAGCCCCTCACTAAGACTCTTCAAGAGAAACTTCAACGAGTGGATGGGTAACAGAAAATACACCCCTGGGATCACTTCATTGGCTCTGCTTGACAGAGGATCAGTTAAATAATCAATGAGGCGGTGAAAGCCAACACACTCTGGCTAGGCTTATAAATACCCTTGGGCATATAGCCTAGTACCTACCTATGAACCTATGGACTACTATATATGGTTTTCTGCATCTATTTTTTGAACTGTTGGTAATGGCTGATCCCATATGATATAAATTTCATCAGTCTCTACAATGCTTTGTGGTTCACCAATGCTTGTCAGCTACTTCAATACTGTAATGTTTACACAATCCCCAGTGTAACAGTCTTGCCACATTATTATGCCTTTCAGTATACAGGCTGCCTGCCATTAGTGTATCACATCTAGCAACAAGATATGTGACTAGCTCCAGTTCTGTTTTATGGAACCTGCATTTGTCTGTTACTCCATGTTCAATGGACTTTGTAAACCAACACGTATGTAGTCCACTATCCTGGGCCATCAATATTATCTTTTCATCTTTTGGATTAAATTAACCTTTCCTTAACCATTCCTGCTTCAGATCCTGATTGACACCAGGTTGTTCCAGGAGTTTTCTGCACTTGCAACTATATTTATGTCTTTTCCATATTGCTTGTCTTTTCATCTGATCCTTCTCCTTATATTCTTTATTTTGTCTTTTGGTACATTCAGTTGCTTTCTGATTTTTGTCTGCTTCTGGTTTGGCTTCCATTCCCACTTGACACCAATATGCTTCTGTTAAACTAAGCAGGAAAATCATCTTAAATGTATTCTCTTCATGATTCAAAACTTTCACTATGGTTGGATCTGTTGAGGTCAGCAGATATGTATGCAGTCATATGATTGCAAATCTGCACATATAATTAATTTTAAGGAGGCTCATACCACCTTCAGAACTAGGAATATATAATCTTGTATACACTGATTTTTATATATCATTTTATAGGCATGAATCATTTTTCTTGTTTTCCTGTCCAACTGATCCATTACCTTTTGCAGCCAGTCACTTGACCCAAAACTGTAAGTTAGAATAGGAAGAGTAAACTGGTTTAAAGCTTGGACTTTGCTTCTAGATTTCAGGGCTTTTTTCAGTATTATTTTTTTGTCTTCTAAAATATTCCTTATTAAGTTTTGTTCCAGTTTGTTCATGTTTTATTGTCGAACCTTCATCAATTCCCAAATATTTATACACTCCCTCCTGTTTAAGTTCCTTTAGATCACATTGCTGTCTCATACTTTTATTTTCTTGGTGCTGCAGCTTTCTTTCTTTAAATGTTGCTTTTGTACATTTATCAAGACTGTGACATTTTATATAATCTCTGAAAGTTTTGACCACTTCCAGTTGTGTTTTTAACTCCTCATCTGATGAACTATACAGTTTTAAATCATCCACAAAAAGATGAGAAGTCTTTATAGTTTATTGTCATCTGGGAGCCAAATTGTAACCATGACCTAATCTGTTAAGTAGACAGCTTAATGGGTTAAGGGCAAGACAAAAGAACAGTGGCAACAAAGAGTCACCCTGGAATATCCCCTTTGAATTTTTATCCCTGGGATAATAATTTGTTCTTTATCATAGCTTAGCTGCAAAGTGGTTTGCCACTGTTTCATGGTTATTGCAATATAATTGAGCAATGTAGAGTGTATCTTATACATCTAAGTACTCTTTTATCCATGAATGTGAGATGCTGTCAAATGCTTATTTTGCAATCTATCCATGCCATACTTAAATGATCCTTTGTTCCATATGACTTTCTTTTGTTACCCTTTTGTTCTATTGCCGTGATTGAATTTTCTTCTAAATGACTGTAAATCCTGTCAGCTTCAATTCCTGTATACAGTTTATACATCGCTGGAAGAAAGTTATTGGTCTATAGTTTTTAGGATAGCTTGCAGTTCCACTTTTAAGAAGGAGTATTGTTTTTCCTGTTGTTAATCAGGTTGCTGTTTGTTTGGAGCACGCATACAAGTAATTCTTACTCAGGGCTAAATCTTTGTGTAAAGATGTTAATACCTTCTGCCATAAATTAGGTACTATATCTGGGTCTGGGGTTTAATGGTTTGAAGCTTTTCTTAATTTTGTTTCATTTTCGTTGGCAATTACTTCATCCCATTTAATATCCTGTACATTTGAACTTCTTACTCTTTCTTTTACTTCTTCTAACCATTTAGGATCTTTATGTTCCTCTGGGTCTTAATAGATATTTCTCCAAAATATGTCTATTTCTTTTTTCTTTGTTTCTATTCCTTTTGCTTTGTTTCCCAGTTCTCTATAAAACTTTTTTGGGTCAATAATGAACTGCTTATTTTGTATGTTTCCTTTATATTTATCTGTATATCTTCTAAGTCTTTCTGCCTGTGCTGATATCTTTAGTTTATTATTTGCAGCTGTATACAATAGATCATGGACTGTACTATGTGTTGCTTTTATCATGCCTATCTTTCTAAGTATGTTTGTTGAGCTGTTCCCTTTTCTATACTCTTCTAACAGTGACCCTTCTTGTCTTAATTACTTTTATAGTTTTCTCTATTTGATACTTCCAAGATGGCATTTAATTTCTTTCCTTCCTTTCCATTATTGCTCTGTATTTTTGTGATTAAACTTTATTTATTATTAATTTAGCTCCATAGTAATATATCCTATGTAATTCTATTATATCACATGAATTTCTGTTAATAGTCTTGATTACTGTGTTCATTTGTTTTATCAGACTTCTAATATTTAGGGTCTTGCTGACTTTCTGTAATTCATTGCTTTCATCGATCTTAATATGTCTATCCATATGAAATCAAGCAACTCTTCCATTAGATCTTTTTCTTCTAAACTAAGGGCACATTCTTTATTCTCTGTTTCCTGCACACATTCTTTGTTATCCACTTCTTGTGAGCATTCTACAGAAAGTTCCAGAACATCTTCCTAAGGCATATTCTCTTCAGCTGAATCTTGCATCATCCATTGCTCTTTTATAAGATAACTCACTGGCCTATCACTCCATAATGTTGATTGCTTCACAGTTGGTACTATTTCCTGCTCCTTCCCTTCAAGTGCCACTCCAACTAAACTTTTGTTCTGGTTTCCTACCAAAGACTTTAGAGTATCTTCATGTGACAACTGATCACATGCTTCCCATTCCACCTGTTTCTCCTTAAATTGGGGACTCATTGTTCCATCATGCTGTGATATTACCAGAGTTGAATTTTCTACACTAAATCCTTCACTTCACAGGTAATCCATAACTTCAGTTGCTGTTTCGTTAACTTCTCAATTACTAATCCTCTTTTCTGCTTTCCCTTTGTTTTCTTATTTGTTTGCATTGTAAAATGTTCCATATCCAGATGCCTTTGCCTGTCTTTTTCTTCAAATATCTTAGGTGCTTCTTTTTTGTATTGATTAGTTTGACTTTCACCTTTAAATATTGCACCATATTAAGTCTCTTTTTCTTTCCTATGCTCATATTTCTTCTTAAGATGTTTTCCACTCCACCTGCTTGTCCTTACTTTGGGGACTCATTATTCCATCATGCTGTGACATAACCTGTGTTAGACTTTCTGCACTAAATCCTTCAGTTTGAAGGTATACCATAACTTCAGCTTCTATTTGTTTAACTTCTACTTTGCTAATCTTTTGTTCTTTGTCACCCCTTTGTGATATTATTTTTTGTATTGTGAAATTTTTCATATCTGGGTGCCTTTGCCTGTATTTCTCTTTAAATATCTTTGGGACTGTTTTTTTGTATTGGACATTTTGGCTTTCTCCTTTGCATAAATATTGCACCATATCAGATCTCTCTTTCTTTCCCATGTCCATTTTTTATAACTTTCAAAAATCTCTAGGTTTAGTTCTGCATATTTTTTGTATTTCATTTGTCACTTCTTTTTCTAAATGTCCCAGGGTTTCTTGGTTTACATAATGCTTTTTACGAATCTGTTATATTAATGAACACAAATTCGCATTGGAAGCATTTGACAATTTTTCTTGTGCAAATATTTTTTCTTTCCTCTACTTTGTCTTATAATATTTTTGAATATCTTCTATTTGGAAATGCTGGGCTTCTTACATAATAGTAACAATACATAATGTATTCCTTATCCTCAATAGTCCACTCTGGCATCTTTATAGCTCTTTTATGGCCTGTCATTTTTTTTGTTTTTGTGGACTACTGCTTCCTTTTACAACCCCATGAGGCTGGACTAACCCTATTTTAGGAATGCTTCCATATTTTGAGGATTCTACACTGTCATTTTTTTCCAGTCTTGGCACCAGTGTGCATATCAGGACTGGGCACTTTTTTATCCTGGAGCTTGTGCACCCAACTATCTTTTTTAATTTTAACCTACCCCTCTTCATGATGGGTACTATATAAAATGCAGTCTGTATATCAGTGTTGTCTTGATGAGATTTTGAGAAAACAGGGTCTACCATGTGAAGGTACTTACCAAGACCTGAGGGAAAATTCAATTGCAGCAATGCTACTCTCCTTTGCTTGCTGATTTTATCATCTCTTGACTTGGAACCCCATCCTGTGTATCGTTTGTGGTGTCCTGTCAACTACATCATTCCCCATATCACTGCCTGTGAAAGCTGGGACTAGGTGATCCTCATGTGCAGCTGAGACTTGTCATGGTCAGTAGATGATAAGGTGGACTTAGACTCTATAATGCTGCCTAACAGGTTAACACAAGCTCTGGCCATTATCTGCAGGCATAAAGTAATTTTCTTTTAACATGTGCACAATAGTATAAGTAAGCCTATGATCTGAACCCACCTACAGCTCTATGCTGTTACCTGCCAGCATCTGAAGTACCTGAAAAATATTCTTTATTAAGTGCAGTGATAAAGATGTCATATAGGTTCAATCTAATGAAAGTCATGATTTCATACACCTGGCCTATCAGCATCAGATTATTTTTTAAGGGACTGACTGCGACAGAGATATTTAATAGTTTATGTACAATATACCTATACAATTGCATTATAAATTATGGAATGTATTTTCTGGGAAGGTCTGCATACATCTTTCGATAGAGACACCAACTTCATTCCCATCTATTGCATGTCCATCTCCTCAAGAATCACAAGGGAGACAAGAAACTACTTGGTGGTTATAACAGGTAGCTGAGCTAACCCTTCAGTGACAGCTGCCCTGACAGCTTCTTTGCCTCTTGCCCAACATTTGGCATGGTCCTTTATACCAGTGACCCACCTCCTATATGATCGTATAGTGCATTCATGGACTCTGGAAGCACTCATGTGCATTACTAGGTCCTCCTAGATTCAGTCTCTTAAAGCCCTGTTGTCCACTCTGCCCATCAGTGATAGCCTATCATGGTGGAGGGCCTGAATGAGTATTTCATTTTCAGCGGTGGAGAAGTTGTCATGTCCTTGACAAGTTCCTGCCATCTGAGAGAATAAAATAAAGCTTATTCAGAAAACTTTGATAAAAAGCAATGTAATATGTGTGCATAGCTTTATCACGCTGTGCATACTGATGTGAAACTGGCAGTAGTATAAGAAGTTGCAGAATGCAGATAATCTTGACAGCTATGAAACGTAACAAGTTCACACTACTCACTTAAAATCAATCCCTGGTATATATAGATCTGTGCACAGATGCTTAGAAACATTTTACATACCATGTCTTGTATGTTACTGTGGACTATCCTAATTTATGAACATGGGTTGGGGTAGTCTGTTGAGGTGTGCAAACAAATTTCTTGACTGGCATACTGGAGTGATGACAATACCACAGTAGTAAACTATGTATGCCAATCATCACCTGTGGGGGACTGTTAGATGGTCATGGGGATGATGGAGGTGTGATATTCAGAAATTGCCAGAAAGCTTGTGGGAGTGCACATACCAGATGGCAAAAGGAATTTGCAGTCTACAGTAAAATCAGAAAATACTAGAGAACATCAGTGTGAATTGTACGGGAGGACTGGCAAAGCCTAAAAATGCCATGGGTCCTGATGTTAACATGGGTTACAAGCAGAACACACCCCACCCCCCATATGTGGTATTTCCCATATCTGGTCATATTTCCACAGGTGTGTGGCCTAGTGTGAGACGATGCTGTGATACCGCACATGCCAGTAGGTATGGTTGCATCAGGCTAAGCCATCTGGTTGCTGCACCTTGGCCCTGTACAGGTAGAACAGTTGAGAAATGTGCGCCATCACTACTTCTTGAAGAAACATAGTTGGCCACACCTGTTTTTTATTATACTGTATATATGTGCAAATATATGTGAACAGTTTGATATTGTCTGGTATGTTAATTAATTTTTTATACTACTATCTAATATTGCCATTAACACTGTAGGGGTATGTCACAGCATCAGTGTCTGTGGTCTGCACATGATGTGCATTCCCTCTACCAGTGAGTACCACATAGCCATGGTGGTCTACCATTCACACTGCAGGGGTATGTCACAGCATCAGTGTCTGTGGTCTGCACACGATGTGCATTCCCTCTACCAGTGAGTACCACAGAGCCAATGATGGTCTACCATTCACACTGCAGGGTTGTGTTGTCGCATTCATAAACATTCAACCCAGCTCCATTCCTCTGTCTTGAAATACTAATAAGTCACATACAATATGCTTCATGCACTAGTATTCACATGAACATTAACATAAATATACCCTTTGTACAGCAATGTACTTCTTTGTGAACACAGTGGCCCTTTCCTGTATACGTTTCTTCAAAGTATATGACAATGTAGTTATTTACTAACTTTTGAAATGATATCATGCCTGAAACTACATATGATTGAGTATTTTCTTGTCTGCAAAGGGACTTAGCCTAGTGCCATTAGTGTTCTTTTATAAATGCAAAAATGTTGTGTGTGTGTGTGTGTGTGTGTGTGTGTGTGTGTGTGTGTATGTGCACATGTGTGTGTGAGTGTGTGTGTGTGTGTATGTGTGTGTGTGTGTGTGTGTGTGTGAATGTGTGTGTGTGCGCGCATGTATGTGTTGTTAATACAGGCTTACTATTAAGCTTATGTACTATCCTATATCTTCATGTGTGTTCTTTTCTTTCCCAGACCACCTGATTATACACCTTCACTAACCAAAGACTTCATAGTGTGCGGGCTGACACATTCACTGTGCTAGGTGTTGACAAATATGATTTTAATCTGTTTTTCTAACAAGTGACATGTTATTACTTTGTACTAACCAATGTTTCTGTGGTTGTCAGCTCTTGTGTGTGTGCTGATATCCTCATGATTCTTGTAACCTTGTAGCCTGCCCCATTGCACCTGAGAACCGATTAACCTATACATTAACATAACCCACATGTCAATACCTTACAGCTATTATTTATATCAGGGTTCATGTTTTATATGTGTGAGTCTCAGTGTTAGGCATCATATTGACTGACATGACTAAATGGTTGACTGGAAGTTCTTGGATGTTCCAGTTTCACAAGGGGAGATACTGTTTACTAGATCACTGGACGCTATAAGCACACGCAACGTGGAGAAACATTCCTGATAATACCAATGCAGCCACACTTAACTAATATCAGAAGAGACTGGTTCAACGTTATATCAAACTTTTTTTTTTATTTCACCCAACATTTTACCATGAAAATAAACTGCCAGCACAAAGAAAACACTTCAGGTGGAAGTGTGGCATGTGCAAGTAATTGATAATTAAAATAGTTGAAAAGTTTCCTAGAAATTAATATCTAATGTCACCTATGATTTTAGCAAAAATTTTTACCATCTGTCAAATGGCAGGACTTTGGATTAGAAATAGATTATGATGTATTATTGTTTTGTATTATTGGAAAGAGAGTCAATGAACCAAAGTTTTGAAGAAAGTTTGGGTAAAAGTACTTTATACGGCAAAAAAATGCACTTTATCAGTTTTAATGTAAAAATCTACCTGTCAGATCTGTAAACATTTTACTTTAATACTAGAGTCTTCATACATCCTAATATGATGGATTTACTTTAAAATGTTATATGGTTTAAAATAAAGGGGTCAAGTTTGTAGAATATGGAGAAACCATTTCTATCAGAAGTGACCATAAGTGAGTGGACGGAAAGGATAATTGTCTTAGGTAACGCTTGGTCCTTATGATTATAGAGTGAAACACAGCATGTAAAATTTATTTTTAATCAAAATCAACAGAAGAGCAAATGTTTTTAAACCATAGCACTGCAATCCCTATAATATGGCACTGGAATCCTGCTCTTCTGGTAAGTAAAATCTATCCAATTCAATATATAAGCCATATTTTTTCAGGTTATTTTTCTATTATGTTATATACAGATTGAGAACAGGCTGCAAATACTCAAAATGTATAATTTTTTATTTAAAATCTTTTATTGTTTTACCCTGCATATGATCACCAAGTGCAAATCTGATGCTGAAAGAAAATAAGTTTTAACTCTGCTGCCATTCTGTTTCTCAGCTGACATACAAAAAAACAACATTGCTCCAGTCATTTGAGAGATTCACAAGCTAAGTTACTGACGATCTTTCTGCTTTTAGTTTAACTATCATCTGCAAATTAATGACTACTAGTGTCTGTAACTATAGTTAAGCTCTGTGAACAGAAGCAGTGATAGTAAAGCAGCCTTTCTAGGACAGAACTCCTTGCAAATGATGTTTAACTACACATATGCTAATGATTAAAATCCCAAAATGTTAATCTTAAGCTTGTACCTCTTCTTCAGAACAATATGTTACAATTAGAAAAATACATACAAAGTAACTTCTGGTGCAGACTTAAATTTTTGTGTTTTATATGACTGATAAACTAAACTCTCATCAACAAACTGTGCCACTATTTGGCAGAATAATATGTCCCAGTGGATTAACAAGGAACCTAAGCATATGTTTTCTACAAATAAAAGACTTTTTCTTTTCAAAAGCTTCCCCAGGTTGTTACTGCATTGACTGCTTATCCTTTCCTGGTCTTGTATTCCTTCTTAGTACATCAATTTTTTTCTGTAATACATTTTTTCACATTATATTGCCATATTTGTCTATCAGATGCTCTACGTAACCCATACCAAAATTGGTAATGTCTGCATAATAACATCAATGCTCACAATGCTGAAAACACAGTAGTCCAAACTGAAGAAGTCTACTATGTTAGATGAAAGCGCTTAACCTGTGTGTTGATATACCTAATAAATAGTTGCACCTAGAGTTGTGAAGTTCTTCTTGAATCGTATCACCCATTACAGCGAAATTATTTCCCTGTGGGCTGTATTTACCGTATTCCAAACTGTTGGACTTGCCCTCCCTTTGTGACCCATGTTAGCACTTTTTCCTGGGTCCAGAGAGGTAGGGACATTTGGGATTCAGTGTGTTACTTTGTTTTGTGTTTCAGGAGTTGTGAGCATTGATGTTGTTATGCCAATGTTACCAGTTTCTGTACAGGTCACATTGAGCATGTAATAGACAACCAATTATAATAACACTGTGATTACAAGGCTTCAGATACTCTGTTAAAATTAAGTCATTTTTACTTCAGCCTTTAGAAAAAGTAAAAAAAAAAAATAACAACTTAACCATGATATTTTGTTAATGTTTTACTAAATATTGCTTAGCAATAATAAAATGGCTGCTATTATTTATGTTGTAATGGCATGCAAATTGGCTTGTAGTCCCAGCAGTATCACTGCACTTGATAACAAAAGTCAACAGGTATGTTAACATGTACAAGTCCAGAAGAAAAGAACCAAGAACCACAAGTAGTGAAGGTAGAGGCTTAGGAGCCACACAAACCAAAGTCCAAACCACAAATCCAATTTATTGACAGCAAAAACAGACCAAATGCAGTCAACCACTTTTGTCTTTAGCAAAGACTTCTTCAGAACTGCTTGGCATGGTTATCTCCAACCTTAAATAATGCTAATACATCATGTGAGCAACATGTGATCAAACATTCACAAGACTCAACTTAAGTTTAGTACACGGTTATAAAACTTCAACAAAAATTGTTGGGAATGTCAGTTAAAATTGCAAAAAAAAAAAAATTGAGCAATGAACATGTGAAACAATAAAAATAGAAATAAAAATGAAAATAATATTGAGAATAGGAATAGTACAAAAATCAGTGTTACAGTGACAAATGTATGAATAACATGGCATAATCAGCCCTCAAGACTTTTCAGCTTTAATATAGGTGTAATAGAACAGCATTCATTCAAACCAGGGGGGTAAGGGCATCACACACAAGAATCCATATGAGTTCTTTCTTAAAAAGATGTTCGTCAGTGTAAAAGCCCCTTGTATCTTGATCCAAAAAATCAATCACTATAAATTTAAAAAGGTGACCAGGATAGGCAGAAATATGTCCGTACAGTGCATTAATTGTCTTCCCTTTCTTGATTTCATTGAGATGTTCATATATTCTCTCTTTCAAGGCTCGACCAGTCTTGCCAATGTAAAATGCTTTACACTGTTGGCAAAGTGCATCATAAACCACTCCCCTGGATGAACAATTAAAATATTTTTTCACCTCATATTTCTTGTCTTTGATGAGAAAAGACACACAACAGAGTATGTGTTAACAGTATTTACAGTGGTTACATTTGTACACCTTTTGGTCTATTGGTACTAAGTTTACCTGAATTCCTTTCCAGTAAACATTTAAAACATTTGTCTTTCGTAAATACTATCTTAGGTTTGGAACCAAATAGTACATTACCATCCTTGATGGAAGTAACAAAAGGCCAAAATTGATTAACCACATCAACAACGTGGTAGATGTTTAAAGAAAAAGTAACAATCAAGGCTCATTTATACAACTTGTCTGAATTATGATCACCAGAGGTCAATGGGCCTACTGAAGATAAAGAATGACAGGAGTTATCACAGACTGGTAATAGGGGATGGTACAGACCCTTACTCCTTTTGTCACATGCTTCATCTTTGATGGATACCAAAAGATCTGGTGGAAAACCTCTGTGGGTAAACATATCCAAGAGTTTTTCAATCTCCACGAAAAATACTGCGTCATCAGATGTCATCTGAGCAAGTTGGACTAGTTGTCCCTTGGCAACTGCTCTTTTTTGAAATTTAATTTGCCAACTGTCATAGTGGAGATAAGAATTAGAAAAAGTTTTCTTATGAAAAATGTTGTAGCTAAAGCAACCCTATGAATAATCTTTTGACACTCTGACATCAAGAAATGCCATCTTGTTCTTGTCGAAGTTGTGAGTAAATTTATGAAAGGGGGTGTTATTATTGATGTACATTAGAAAATCATTCAGTTTCATCAAAGAATCTGTCCAAATGATAAAGATATCATCCAGGTACCTAATATAAAATGACCAACCGTCAGCAAATATATTATTGAACCCAAATTGTTTCTCCCAGTATGCCATGAATAGGTTGGCAAAGCTCAGGGCACATGCACCCAGTGCCACTCAACTCATTTGTTTGAATAGTTGTCCTTCAAAATATAGAAAGTTGTTGCTCAGGACTAATTCTGTGAGTGTGATATCTGTGTTGGTGTCATTTTTCTTCAATAGCCCTATGTCAAAACCATACTATCCACCCAATCAAGTCCCTCCTTGTGTGGAATGACTGAATAAAGATCTCGTGCATCTATTATGAAAAGTATACAATCCAGTGCAAATTGTAAATTTGCTAATCTGGATAAAAAATCCCATGAGTCTTTACAGATATGGGTAATGCATCTGGTGGATGGCTGAAGTAAATTATCCACATATTGTAGCTATGTAAAAAGTTTTGCTCCTGCATGCATCCACAATCAGTCTCAATGGTGGGTTTCGGATGTCTTTATGAATTTTCGGTATATTGAATATACCTGCCACCACCGGGTGTTCATTGGATAGGTATTCATAGGCACTTTTGTCAATTTGTCCCTGCATGACCATGTCATATAAACAACCATCAATTTTAGAATAAACAATATTAAGTTTATTTTTGATACCTGTGTATACCTGTCAGTAAAAAGGAGCTTGAACATCTTATTGTTATAATCCTCGAGATCCATGATGATGATAATGCCCCCTCCTTTATCGGGTTTCATTATTCTGATTGTTTTGTTGTTACAAAGATCACTAAAAAGTTTTGTTTCATTCTCTGATGGGTTAACTTTATCATTTACATTAGAGTATTGGGACCTTGAACAAAGTTTTCGAATTTCCCTTTCACAAAGTTTTTTGAACAATACGAGCCCATTATTCAAGGGTGAGTTGAAAGAAATGGATTTATTGAGACCTGTATTCAGTTTGGCCCTAGTGTTAGTCCCTGCCGACTTAAACCAAAAGGCTAAATTTAATTTACGAGTAAATAATTTTAAATCTATGAGTGTTTCAGCAAGATTGAATTTCCTGGCTGGTACAAAACTCAAACCCTTTCTCAGAACATCAGCATGTTCCATTGAGATGTTGACATTGGAAAAATTATATACTGTAAAATATTTAGTAGAATTTTAGATACAACTAGGCCCTATGTAATTTTCCTCCATACTGCTATTTGCATCCCCTACTACTAAAAACCAAGATTCACCAGCAGCAAGTTCAATGTTAATGGATTCTATATTTTGAAGATTGTTGTTCCCCTCAGTCACACGAAAAGGCCCAAAGCAATTCAAAAGTAAATTTCCATCGTTGGATTCACTGTAATGTGAATTATCATCTAAGGTAGGTGAATGACTAAATGATATGGGCACCCTATTAGGGTCCCCTCCATCTGTGTTGGTATGGGGGTATAAAAGGAAGAAGAGAGAATAGGTTGATTATAAGGAGACACAGTTCCAGCCCCTTCAATGCTGGCTCTTCTGTCATTAAAAGTACAAGAATTATCAAACCTATCTAAAATGTCATGTGTAGTAATATCTTCCAACCCCTCTAATACACTACCCCCCACTGTCAATTATAACAGCAGACATAGTACAATTGTTTTCATGATTTCGGGTAAATTTGATAATAGGGTAGTTATTGTCAGTTCTAGAATTCTCTGAATCCCAGGATGACTGAAGTTATTACACTTAAAATGATGTAACTGAATCATTCCAAATAGAGTCTACCAAACATGAAGAAGTAATCAACTTTTGTTGTGTATCATAGTGCAGATCTGATATTGTCCCATCAGAACAATTATTAACATCAGTAAAATCATTACCAATAGTTTTAAAACAATAAAAAACAATTGTACTGTTTAGGTCAGTGTAACCTCTTTCAAATCCCATGTTTGCTGCATTAGTATCTGCTGGATCAAAAAAAAAATCTTTGTCAGAGTCGTAATTCAAAAAATCATTCCCTTCCTTTTTGGTACTAAAGTTATTCATATTCTGTATAAAGAATCATTCTGACTTATTTACATTATCGTCATAAGCATTTTCTATAAAACAAATTTTAATGTAGTCAGCAGTATTATTACCAAACATAAGACTTGGGGATGTCTCATTCAAAATAGGATAATCAGCATGCTTCATATCACAATCATTCTCACAACCAGGAATTTCTCGGCTGCAGGCATTATCATTACACACTGCATCATTGTTACTGCCAGTAAAAAACACACAATGATTTACAGAGGTTTGTTCATCAAAAAAACCCATGGTGGAATGAAAGTCAATGTCACTGAAGCAATAAGTCTGTTCTACAAGTCCTGGTATACCTACATGCTTTGATAAACCATCCTCTTCCTGGTGTCTTTCTTCCCTTTGAAGTTTTTTGACCACAAATTCTTTTTGTTATTTTTATTATTTTTATGTCTAAAGTAAGGCCCAGCAGTTTTTGCACGAGCTCTTAAATGTTCAAAATTGGAATTGCTATCCCCAGAGTTGAAGTCTTGCTGTAAATCTCTGTTGTGCCTTCCTGCTTTGTGTTTCAGTCTTTCAGAACACCTCAGAGACTGGTCTGTGTCTAAAACTACTTCCTGTTAAACCACAATGTCATCCTCAGCTGAATTTATAATATTGCCCTGTCCATCATCCGAATACACTGTCATGATTGGTTAGTTTCGTGCTGAGACACTAGGTGCAAGGGATATGCTGTTCCCATTGCAAATGCTTCAGAATCCCTTTGCAGTTTTCTGTTTTTCCTATTTTGAATGGCACAACATATGTCATCTATTTTCTTGAATAAATTGTTATAATTTGTGGAATAATGTTCAAATAAGGCATCAGATGTAATACTACCATTAATGATGTCAAGATCCTGAGAAAGTTTATCCAACTTCACCTCATTTTCATGTATTATGAGGTGAATGATGTCCATGCCTGCCTTATTGAATGCAAATTGGCATGTAGTTCCAGCAGTATCACTGCACTTGATAACAAAAGTCAAGAGGTATGTTAACATGTACACAAGGGTTTTTGGATTTCAACAATTGCTTAGATTCTAGTATTTCAATGACTGAAATGAATTTTGCAGCTACCAAAAGAAGAAATAGCAAGTTGAGGAAAATCCCTTACCATATATGCTGGCAAACTGTATTGTTTCTTACACACCTCTTACAGAAATCACATTATTTCTTTGTTTTACATTGATAGCAAGGACAGCATCTTGTTATTTTCTCAGAAAGTCAGACTCCGACTGTGGCATAGTGGGAACAGAATTATGGAAACAGAAAAGCATGGATACCTTCTTCCCAGAAACACTTGCAGTCAAAATGAATATGCAGCAAGCTATGGAATCTCTTTCCTAACTTCAACGATATGTGACTCTTATTCCTTGTGACTTTCTGTGTTTTTCAGATAAGAGTGTTTGCAATGAAAAAGAGTACAAAAATGTGTTGTCTTAATGAAACCACAACATGTATACACAGATTAAAGAATTAACATTTTGCTATTTACAGAGAGTGACTTGCTACCATAGGTAAAGCGATGCCTCATATGACATTATTCAGGGGTATGTCTGTATAGTAAAATGTGAACAGACAAGAAAAAATTAAATACAAAATCATATTACAGTTTTCTGTCATCTTTCTGTTATTTTAAAACTGTCTCGCTATGTTAAACTCATTTAACATAGCGAGACGCTAAAAAAAAGCAACGGAGATCTTGCTTTCTCCGTTGCTTTTTTTTAAAACACTGTCTCGCTATGTTAAATGGGTTTAACATAGCGAGACAGCTTTAAAATAAGCAACGGATCTCCGTTGCTTATTTTAAAGCTGTCTCGCTATGTTAAACCCATTTAACATAGCGAGACAGTGTTTTAAAAAAACGAGTTATACTAATGGAAAAAAGTCCGGGCGACCGGACCTTTTTCCATTAGTATAACTCGATTTACAACGGGCACGCTGGCCAATCAGCGTGCACGTTTTGGGGGGGTCATGGTATAATATATAATAAAGCTCATGGGTAAATTAGCTTTCAGAGCTCATAGGCTCACTAAACAGTGATCTGGAAAAAAATGAATCTTTAAATTCTTAGTCAAGTCAATTTTAATACACACACACACATGCACAGTCAATCCCTCCCTCTGTCTGTTTTCATTTGATTTCTTCTCACAGAGTTGTCCAAACTATAGCAAAGAAAGAATTTGACTGAATGAAAAACAAAAGGTATGACTACTTCAGAAGACTGAATGGGTTAGTTTATTGTCACATTCTGGGTTCACTGCCCTGAGCTAAGTGATTCCACTGTGTTTATCTGTTTCTCTGGTCATCATGGAGTATTCTTGACAAGTATAGCCAACCATTGTCTGAGAGTTCAGGAAACAGCTGCCTGACTGTTTGGTTGTTTGGTAGTGTTATCACTACCCTTCCTCCCCAGTCAGTTAAGCAAGAAGATGCTCCATATTTGTACACAGCAACCCATCAGTGTGCACTGCAGCTGCAAATATGAAGACACATACAGTCAGCAAGTGGAGGATGAAGGAATCAGCCATTGGATTCTAGGTAGTTGCTCATCCCCAACTTATAGTCTTAGTCCTTCATACTGCACACTTGGCTGATAGTTCCTCCACTGCAAGGTATTAGGATGCTTCAAGATGTCATGCATAGGTGAGCAAGGATATATGCACATGTTATATGTAGTACCAGTATCTGCCATAGTTTCATGTTCCTAGGTTCATCAGTTCATAGGTGTAAACTAGGTTAATGATCACATGGGCATTTTCAAACCTAGTCATGCATTCCAAGTGTATCTGATAAGGTTTGGTACCCTAAGGTTTATTTAAGGGGGTACAAGTTGGCTAGAGCTTGGGTGCTCAAGCATTTACAGGCTGTCTCTGTCCATTAAAGACATAGATGCCAGGCCGGGGTGAATTTCCAATTTAACATCCTGGGTAGTCTCTGAGACACATTAAGTCACAAGCAAGGTTGAAATCCCTAGATCAGGTAATTCTGATGCTCACTAGACAATCCATCTGTAGACCATTTCAAGCCTAGCCAAAAGGCCCTATTCAGAATTTCCCTCTATCCTCAAGGAGGGCAAGACAGGATAGACCAAGAGATAATTTGAGGCTATATAGTGGAAGTTTGTTCCAGAGGTGAGGGATACTTTGAGATGTGAATTCATCATGCCAACATGTCTTATTTATCTGTTTTTCAAGGTTTAATTCCTTTAACTGAGTATTTGATGTACTATCAATTTTACAAAGGAATAGGAGATCAAATAGGGTTTGATCTTTTATGGTACAAAAGGCTCGACTATTTTGCAGATATGCAGAAGGTCCATCAGAGTGGAATCTAAGGATGGCTTGTATGCCAGACATAGATCATCCTTCAGCTGCCACAGGGATAGGGCTTGAGGTGATCCACTTAGGACATGTTGTTTATGCCCTGCATTCCTTTTGGGAGGAACCTCTGTGGATATTCCATTTGTTGCATCTCTTATAGATTCATAGGTTCATACGTGTGTATTAGGCTAATGACCACAGGGGTCTTTTTAAGCTCAGCCATGCATCCCAAATCACTAACAAGTTCTGGTACTCTTGTTAAGTCTAAGTAGAGGCTTGATAGATGAAACATTTACAATCAGGAGCCTGGGAGATGAACTATTTACTAATTGCCTTTTTTTTCCATTAATGACATAGGTGCCAAACCAGAGATGAATTTCCTGTTTCCCATCCAATTGTCCACATTATACTTGACTTGTGTTAGGCAGGAACTCTGCTACACATGGATAGGGAGCTTGATCCAGAGAAAGGATAGTCTATGGGATTCATACCTGTCTCTCTTGCAGGTCCTATTTATATCACAGCCAAGGTTTAAGTCTTTAGAATGGGTAATCCTGGTGCTGTTTGTTTTGCAGATATGCAGATTCAGTCAGGGTGAGGTCTGACAGCGCCTTGTATGCCAGGCACAGATTTTTCCCCAACAGTCTGTAGGAGACAGAATACAGGGATTGGGATTTGAGGTGGTCTGCATTAGACATGTTACTTATACCCTGTACTTTCTTACTGAGGAACTGCTGTGGACGTTCCAATTGCTGGATGTGGCTGGTTAGGTACATACCAGAGGGGTCACTGTATTCAATGATAGGTCTGATGAATGCTGAATATAGTGGAGCAATGACCTCCCTGGACCTAGATACTATATCTTTGTTTATAAGTTGCACAACATAGAATGATTTCCTTTCTACTGTAGACAAATGACAGCCAAAGGGTAGATTATGGTCAATGTTTGTCCCCAAGTCTATATCTACTGGGTTGACTCTTAGGGGTGTGTTGTCAATATGATAGTTACTGGGGAAGGATGACTTCCCAAAGGATACTATTATGCATTTCTTGACATTTAGTTTTAGTCCATTTATTTGTCTGTGTCAACTCTTTCTAGAGAACATTAGTGTTGGTGGGGGATTCTATGACTGCTCCTAATTTGCATTCCTCTGCAAATTTAGTCAGCCAGAGACCTTTGACATAAAGTAAATGCCAAAAAGGAGCAGTCCCAGGACCATTATCTGAGAGACTCTGCTTATGACTGGTCTCTTTGTAAAGGTGGACTCTCCATTTCTAACTTCATGCATCCTGTCTGTTAGCCATCTGGCTATCTTCCAGCTGACATTAGGGTTTGTACCTAACCTCTTGAGTTTGTCAACAATGCCTGAGTGGGGTATTGTGTCAAATGCCTTGTCCAGGTCAAGGTAGACAATATGAACTGTTTTGCACCCATCCATTGCTTTGGTGACCTTCTGAAAGAAGTCTACCAGGTTGGGTAGACATGGCCTATCCTTGATGAAAACAAATCGGGTTGGGTCCAGTGTTTGGAGGTTTCCTACGTCATTATTGATAATTTCCATGATAATTATTTCCATGGCTTTGCATATGAGACTAGTGAGACTTATGGGGCTGTAGTTTCCAGAGTCTGTAGAGGGCCTACCCTTGTGCAGAGGGATGACTGTTGCTGTTCTCCATTCATGAGACATTAAGCCTGTTTGGAGGTCACAGTTAAATAGCAATTCCAAAGGGCTTGATAGGTCATGTTTCATGTACTGCCATATAGCAGTTGTTAATATATTAACATCCTCAAGGTAATTGACTTTAGCAGCAAATAAATAACAATTTATGTCAATACTTCGCATGGCTTCAGACACAATCATAGTACATCTAATGCCCTACTGTCCTTTACTCAAACCGTTGCCAAAGCCATGGACAAAAATTTACTGGTTTCTTGCCTCTTTCTTGACCTTTCTAAACCATTCAGTACCATATCACACTCCAAATTTCTCGATAAACTACCACAACTCAACTTATCTCCCTCTACTATTAAATGGTTCACTAGCTATCTCACTAATAGACAACAATCAGTAAGATGTCAGGCTACCTGCTGCCCTTACTTACTAATCCAAAATGGGTGGGTCAAGGCTCGATTCTTAGCCCTCTACTCTTTAATAGTTTCACAAACCAATTGCATACTTCCTGTAATGCATCCTCCCTGATGCAATATGTGGATGACTCTACCTTTATTACCTGTTCTGACAGTTTCTCTAACCTCATTACTACTCAACATAGCTTCCTATCTGTAGAAAGATGGCTAACCAACAACCAACTAAATCTAAATCCCCCAAAAAACAGAGCTACTACTCTTTTTCCAAAAACCCTCTCTAACCTCAAATCAGCCTACACACTTTCTTCTCTCAACAATACCATCATACAACCTGACCCACATATTAAACATCTTGGTGTTATTATCAATGACCAATTAAAATTTGATACCCATATTCAGCACTGTATTAAAAAAAAACAGTCAAAAATGTGGCCTACTCTACAGACATAAAAAACACCTAGCCCTTGACTCTAGGCAGAAACTAGCTCAGGCCATCTGCCTTCTGCGTCTACTTTATGCCTCCCCCATTTTTCACATCTACAATCTACCCTTTCAGTTAAACTCTGTCAATCATACTATGGTGTTGCAAGATTTGCTAGTAACCAACCCTACAAATCTCATCAATGCCATGCTCTAAAACAACTCTAGTGGCTTGCCTTCCCCCAGCACCTGCTTCACTCCCAGCTGCAAATGACTCATACTATACTTCTAAAACCCCTTTCCTGTCCTGCTCTATCCTCACTAATATCACATTATACCCCTCCAAGAATTTCCGTAACTCTGACCAGCTGCCTCTGGACACCTATAAACCAATCAAAAACATTGGTAAACTTCTTTACAAATATAGTATTTCCCATGCAAGGAACAAACTCCCCCTTAACATCCAAATAATTTCTAATATAAATCTCTTTAAATGCAGACTTAAAACAATTCTCCTAAATGTCAACACCTGTCACTGCAATGATCCCACTTATATCCCATCTTACCACCTTACTACCTTTCACATTTTTAATACCCACCTATTGCAAGTGTTTTATCTCATTGACATCTCTTTCTGTTTTAGTTGATAAAAAAAATCAAACTTTTGTACAGCATGTTATGCACATTATTGTAATGTTTATGTAAACTTCATTTTCAGGCCTTTTGTAAATTTCTAATGTTCTCATGTAAAGCTCATTATTGTATTGTTTGCATACAACTTCATTGTCAAATGTGTTTCTTTATGTAACTTTGCAATAACTGTTTGGAGCTTTTCTCCTTGAGTCTCCGCTGAAAACAGGCCATTGGCTCAGTTGGACTAACCTGGTTAACAAATGACAAATAAATAAATAAATAAATGAATAAATAAATACTTAAAGCAGTATGGGAATTGAAGCTATAGACATATACTGATACTAAATATAGTATCTACATCCCTGTGGATATCTTCCTGTTTCATTATAGTACAACACTTTCTGAATAGATTATAGCAATCTGGGGTGTAGGTCAACATTTCTTTCATAGTTTGGGAGAGGGGCTGTGGTTGACTGATTTTTGGAGAATTGTACTGATCCCAATAAGGTGCTGGATTGCTTTACAGTAGCTCACCCTGGCCTTACGGAGACGGTGTTTGTGCCAGCTGTGTGGTTCATCTCTGCAATTGTACTACTTCCCAAAACCAATACAATAGTTTTATATTTTGAGTTGAGTATTTCTGTACATGAGCTTAGAAAGACCATTTAGTATGCATGCAATAGCAGACAGTTTTATTTTAAATTTTAATTGCAATGTTTGTGTTCTGCCTTCTTCTCCTGGTTCTCCAAGTTGCTTGCAGCTACTTGGGCAAAGGAAGAGTTTACAAAATTGCCCACTTATAAATGCATTCACACCTGCATGATGTTTCTTCTTGTTCAGCTGTAGGACAGCTGAGTCAAGTTGTCAACTCTTGCTTTCAAAAAATAAATATTCCAGGCCATAGCAGTAAAATAGAAAAACAACACCACAAAATCCACTTCAATATTTAATTAAAAGCTTCTCTCTCTGACGTCTCGGCCAAAAGCCTTCAAGGAGTATAACACATATAAAAAAGCACAGCATATATATACAAAATGCAACTATTAATTAGCCATTCAGCAATTGTCAATTAGCTAATTATGGCTTTCCAATTAAATTCTTCATTTAAGCCACATGGAGACATTGTTTTAAACTTTAAAATATACAATGCTTCTTTTTGCACTAAAACAGATTTAACATCCATAAAGCAGTTTGTGGGTATATAAATTTGCTCTAATATGGTCGCTTTAAGAAAATTACTATTTCCCCCATGAAATTGGGAGAAATGTAGTGCTACAGGGCTATCTTCTTTACAATTGTCAATACTTCTAATATGTTCTAAGAGTCTTAGTTTGAACGCCCTCTTGGTTTCTCCAATATAAAACTTCTTACATGGACATTGCAAACAGTAAATCACACCTATTGTGTTGCAGCTGTACATTTTTTTGACATTAAATTTAATATTATTAATAACATCAAATGTTGGTATAATAAATTTACAAGCTTTGCATTTACCACAGCCAAATGTGCCTTGCTTACTAGGATTTTTATATAATATAAGTGGGGGTATACAAAACCTGCTCTTAACTAAAAAATCTTTAATACATTTCCCCCTACGATATGAGAATTGTAAATTAAACTTCATCCATTGTTGCACACTATTTAAAGAACATAAAAAATTCCAAAATTGTGTAACAATCTTTACAAATGTATCTGTAAAAGAGCCGTATGTAGTTACAAAATAGATGGACTCATTTGTATCACAAATTCTATTAACCTTATGCCCCTGTGCGCTGGGGAATTTTGTGTTCAAACTCTTATTATATTTAGTTTGTCCATTAAAAAGTCTATCCATACTATTGTTCAAAATTTTATAACTATAACCTCGAGATACAAAAGATTGTACCATAGAAGTCAGTTCTTTATCAAAAGTTTCAGACTTATTACACAATCTGTATATCCGTAACATCTCACTATAAGGAAGGGCATTCAGAGTATGTGGAGGATGGCCACTAGTGCCATATAAATACTGGAACCCGCCTTGAAATTTACAATTCAAGCATGTAACTAAATTTTTACCATCTGATATGTCCAAAATAACATCCAGAAAAGGAACAACAGATCCAATTTTTAAATCCTCTAACTGTAGATTCCATCTATTCTTATTCAAATCAACTACAAAATTTTTTATCTCTAATTCACTCCCATCTACCAAAAATACCAAATCATCTACGTATCTGTAGTACTGTATAACATGTGTATTAAAAAAGTTATGTTTATATATAACTTCTTGCTCAAATAACCCCATAGCAAGATTAGCATACATGGGGGCAAAAGCTGCCCCCATTGCTGTACCAGAAATCTGTTGATAAATACTTTCATTAAATTCAAAAAAATTATGCGTAAGTGAAAAATAAACCAATTCTATTATATATTCAATAACTGGCGAGTCACCCAAGAAGAGTCTGATAGCTTCAATCCCAAAGTTGTGTTGGATATTTGTATATAAACTCTTCACATCAATGGTGAACCAATGCATATTTTCCTTGAAATTTACCCTTTTAATCTTATTCAGAAAATCAAACACATCTGAAATGTATGACGGTAATTTAATCACATATGGTAGAAAAAAATGATGTAAAAAAGTACATAGGTTATGCAAAAAATACTGTCTACCTGAGACTATTGGTCTACCTGGGGGTTTCAACAAATTTTTATGTATTTTTGGCAGGCAATAAAATAACGCCATCTTACAGCCATTTACTTTAAATTTTTGCTTAACTTCATATTCTGAAAAATACCCTAATCTAACACCCTTATTCATAAGGGTGATATATTCATCAATGGAAGAAACATAATGCTGAGTATCCACAATTCTATATGTATTGACATCTGTAAGATGCTCCATACACATATCTAAATACATGGTTGCCTCCAACACTACTAATTTATTCCCCTTGTCCGACGGTTTAAATACAACATTTTTTAAATTAGCAAGACTATTTAAGGCTTTCCATTCATTACATTGCATATTATACTTGATATTTGCCTTCTCGCTCATAAATTCCTTGTATGCAATTTCAGTAAAATGGTTGATCAAATTCACACAGTTGCATACATCTCCATTAAGTACATTAGGAACAAAATTACTACTGGCAGATATTTTAGATGTATCCAGTTTGCAATAAGCATTAATAGCATCATCCGACATACATGAATAAAAACTATCAGACAAATTACTACTAGTATCACTATTACCAACAGACAAAGAAAATGGATTATTACTAAAGAAGTACTTCACATGTAATTTTCTTCCAAAAATAAATACATCTTTTTGGATGTCATGTAGTCTGGATACTACAGTCGGAACGAATTTCAAACCCCTATTTAATACAGCTAATTCTACTTTTGTAAACTGATGTTTAGATAAATTAATCACATATTCATTGGTATCAATATTACATACATCAAAATATTGTTCATCGTTTACCACGTTTATGTCCTTGGTATTCAAAACGTTGTCCCCCTGTATTGGCAAATTGTTCACGCATACGTTTCTGTCCTCTGAACTCTCGAAAATTAGCAGTAAAATAAGTGGGGCAGGGAGGTCTCAAACGATAAGGCCACTCTTCCTGAAGGAGAACATAGCATATTCAGTGGGAAGCCCAAGTAGAGCTTTGAAAGAAAATACTGCAATAAAATGCTGAGATTGAAATATTTATTTTATTGTTTTGTTTTGTTTATGTATGTATGCGTATATCTATGTATGTGATAACATTAAGTGCTAGTGGATAATAATGAATTAACTTGCATGTTTTCACCTCAAAAATTAATAAAAAAGAAGGCTTGAAGACTGGGGCAAGGTAGTCATGCAGAAACTGAAAAGATGGTGGAATGCACTGATTTTATGGTCTGTCCAGAGTCATTTTGAATACCTACGCTCAGATCCCTTACTGCTAAGTACCAGCATGACTCATTCATAGTCCATGTGGGCATGAATGACCTGAAATATACCTCCTTGGACTATATGAAAAGAGTATGATTAAGCTCTCAGAATATGTGTCACAGGCAGGTATGAGCCAAGCATTCAGCAGCATTCTACCATCCCCAAGGATGATGCCACAATACCAGCAGAAAATGATTAACTTTAACAATTGTCTCAGCTACTGGTGTCATTCCAAAGGGGTCTAATACTTGTTAGTCTGGGAAGACGTGGTTGACAGGCCACAACATTATCCACCCCATAGTGCCTTTTTTTACAAATTGCCAAACAGACAAACCTTTCAACATAACAAAAGCTACTCAGGACAAACTAATGGTATTTCTCAATGCTAGGAGCCACAACAAGAAACTGCACTCCCCAGAAGCTCTCCTCACCCTGCAGAATGCTGACATCTGTGCAGTTACCGAAACATGGCTCAAAGTCACGGAAAGCACTCCAGCAGTGCATGGCTATAACACCTTTCATACATTCCGGCCACCTACTGAACATGAAAAAGTAAAAGGTGGAGGTGTGTTTATCTACATAAAGGATAAGCACACCTCAAACTGGTCAAACAATATGACATGCTTGAGCTACTCCATGTTTAACTAACCATGCAAAGAATCCATTACCATACTCTTGCTAGCTACAAGTCCTCCACCATGAATCAGGAAACCCATAAACCATGCCTGAAGTTACTAGAATCACTCACAAACCAACTTAATACCATACTTATGGGTGATTTTAACTACCCCTCTATTAATTGGGAGGCATACACAACCACTAACATGCAGACACAAAGATTTCTTGACTTTGTAAGTTCAATTGCCCTGGAGGAGCTAGTCTGCACTCCAACTAGGGGAACAAATATCCTAGATCTAGTACTCACAAATAATGGAGATGCACCCCCCCCCCTCCCCATTGGGATGTCCTCACTGGTAAGATCAGATCGCAAAGCGGTCTCCCTTGAAATAAATTTTAAACTAGTCCCCTCACCTAACCCTCAAAACTTTAAGGCCTTTTCTAAGGTAAATTACCCCCTATTAAGAGACAGTATAGCTAGTTTCCAAGCTCCCCTGGATCTCGAAAACACAGAAATCTATGCAGAGGCATTCAAAAAAGCCCTGTATGACCATATAAACAACTGCATAGAAATGGCAGTACCAGACCAAAATAAACTCATGTTAGACTGCAAAAACAAGACCCTGTTGGACTGCTGGTATTAATAGGTTGCACAGTTTAAGAAAGAAAATCCTGTTGAGAAGTAAGAGGGAATGTGCACAACAGAGCAAAAAAATCCCTTAGTAGTCTAAACAAGCAAATCAGGAAACTAGTCAAGTCTTCGAAAGCAAACTGAGGTAAAAATAACGTCCAAGGATACCCATAAGGTATTTTTCAGTTATATCCGCAATCTTAAGGCCAACAACCAACAATGTGCAGAATTAGTTGTAGATGACATCACTTATACTTGGCCAGCAGATATAGCAAATCTACTGGCTGACAAATTAAGCTTAAATTTCACCCTGCCATCACCCCCAGTTCTCCCCAAAGAAATACCTTCCACTACTCTATCACCAATTATCACCAAAGAACAGGTTATCACTGTGCTCTCTAAAGCTAAAAACACAGCTTCAGTGGGGCCTGACGATATACCAGGTTGTCTCTTAAACAGCTTAAATCAGGACTTAACAGGCCTATTAGGACCTCTATTTAACCACAAACTCTAAATTGGCTTTCTCCTGATAAAGTGGAGGACAGCAAAAGTCATCTCTCTAAATAAAGGTCGATCAACTACTGACCCTGGAAATTACAGACCCATAGGTTTGACTAGCCTTATATGTATGGCCCTGGAAAGAATAATCATGGACCTGATAAATAATGACATAGTCAACATCTAAACACTTGTTCCAAACCAATTCAGGTTTGTCTAGGGCAAATCATGCCTACTGAATCTGGTAGATTTCTTTGACAAAATCACTAAGGCCATGGATGTGGGTAAAACAGTATATAACACTTACCTAGACCTGGCCAAGGCATTTGACACAATTCCCCACTTAGGTATTATAAATAAACTCAAAAAACTGGGCATAAATCCCTATGTCAACTATAGTCCCACTGTACTCAGCCCTCATTAGACCAATAATCAACTACAATGTGCCATTTGGTGTGAACTTGACTAGGCACTTATAGCAGCTGGAGTGACCTCAGTGGTTCTGCACAAAGAAAATGCAGGATATAAACAACATGTCCTATGCAGATAGACTAAAATCCCTCTCTCTTTACTCTGTCTCCTACCAACTGTTAAGGGGTAACCTATGTCTGACCTACAAGCACTCACAAATCCAGCCCTAATGGAGCTGCTAGACATCTACAAGTCAAACAGCATGAGGGCCACGTGATCTAGTGATCTAAAGTAGTCAGCGACTCAAACAAAACATGCTGGAGAGACAGACGTGTCTCAGAGATTGTATCTTTCTTTGGAACAGACTTCCTATTCATGTTAAGCAGAGCCCTTCCCTGGCCCTCTTCAAATGCAATTTGAATCAATGGATGAGGAATCACAAAGTCACACCTGGGGTAGTGCCTAAGTCCCTTGTGGACAGAGGCAATCTGTAACATACTCAAGGCATAGGCACAAACCTATGCCATCTTCTTGTCCCTAGGGGGTCATATATTGGGTAAAATTGTGTTATATTGGCTAGGCTTGTAAGGACTCTTAAGCCATTAGCCTAGTAATCTCCCATGAACCTAGGCTCAAGCCCTTTTCTGTGTCTGAAAAGAGACTCACTCCAGTAAGGTCTGCAAATCTACATTATTACAGAGCCAAGCAGCAAAATAATTTTAGGAAATTAAATTGTATCATTAGTTTTATTAGTGACTGCATAGAGAAGAATCACAAATCTGACTTACGATAAACAAAGAATTTATTCTGCAAGACTGTCAACAAGCAATGAGGCTATGGCCAGATCAGTCTGATATTTATTATCCCTGCGACTTTATTTCCAGACAGTTTTATTGGCAGGGGATGGACTGTGCTTGTATAACACTGCTCTGGTAAGCGAAATGTGACAACATGCGAATGTATACATGCTAAGACAGACTCTCAGGCAACGACAAGACATAATTCTTTGCACCACCTGATTTATAAATGTCCAGGAAAGTTAGCAAGGAGGCTTGACAATTGTTAAGGGAAAAGGTTTTTGTTACTGTCCCCATGTGTACTCTAATACATATTCAGAGCAGTCTCTTTTCCTTCCTGTTAAACAGCAGATGAGACAGAAAGAGAAAAAATTAATCTTCTCTGTGTCTGCTATTAATAAACTCTCTGAGGTGATGACAGCACAGGTGAAGAAGTCATAGAAAGTTAAAAGGGCTGTTTTGAATTAAGAGAACAGCAAGTAATCCAATACATTCTCAGACTGAAAGAAATCCAAATACATCACCCTTGTATATATTTTTTCACTGACAGAAATTTCTAACAACAAGAAATTTAGGCATGAACCAAAGTTATCTTTTGAAGAATTTCTAAAAATCCATTTGAATTTAAATAATGCAAGTGTTAATCACTGAAAAATTTGAATATGTGTTTCTGTTTTTAAACAGATGCAGCAGAGCTTTCATTTTAGAGTGAGAATATAAACGTATCTCTTTATATTGTGGTATCAAAAATGTATCCTAAGCCATGCTGAGGAACATATGTTTATAGCATGAGCATTAAACACTAGTTGCGGCTGTATGTTTTAAGCTTTTGGAATGTTCAAGACAAGCAATACAGTCACATGTCTGAGCTCATGGTAAAATATCTTAGTGGGCCCTACCTGGTTATTGTATGTTTAGCATATATTATTATTTTTAAATGCATGTTAAGCAACAGAAGCCATTGGGAGCATGGCTGACAGTTGTGTAAATAAACTCACCATAACTGTCGATGTTAGAATGATCACTGCTGCAGTAGCCTAAGCTATTTGGGTTATGACCAGCTTCCAAAGCTTCAGGGCTCATTACATGCACCCAAACCATTAGTCAGCTTGAACTGAGCTGACTGAAAGTTAGGTTTGGGTGCAAAGCCCTCCAGAGTTTTCATGACAACAGAGAGAGGGAGACTAAAGCCCTAAGAAAGACAATGTTAGGAAAATAATAAAAATAAAAAAATAAATGTCCACACTCTTGTCTACCATACAATTTTACCCTGACAGAATGCAAGATGCATGTAGAGTGAGGTTGTACTGAATAATTATATCCCAGGTATGAAGAGTGAGAAGTACAGAGAAGGAAAAACGTTAATGTGTGCATTTCATTTCTAATATGCTTCCATAGCAGAATGAAATCTCTAATGTTTTTCAGTACGTTATCTGTTAATTTGCTCCATGTCTAATATTAGTAAGTGCTGAAAGGATTAGAAAAGTATAACATTTGCCCTGAGTAGAAAGCTCTATCATGGAATTCTGAACTCATGCTTAACATGGAATGTCATAAGCAAGAAGTCAGGAGATCTCAGTTAACAAATTAATGCTGTAGTGTTCATTTCTATTCAGTGAGATGTAGTTTTATAATTGTTACAATAATGTTGCTTTTACTTAAAAAAAGGTATAGAATACTATGATTCTAGTACCTTGAGAAGAGAGGATCTTGATTTCTTAGTACCCACACGTGTCTTTCTGTGCAGTAAAGGAGATTGTTATTCTCTGCTGAACTGTCTCACGTGAAAGTTATTTGGTACTTTAACACAGGCTACTATAGCTCGTTTGCACAGAGGGTAAGATCTGGTTCCTCCTCGATTGTTTATGTCCCATATCACTGTGGTGCTGTCTGTATACATATATAGGTTTTGGGGACCACAGATGATTTAGAGAGTTGAGAGTATTTATGGGAGCTAACATCTCCTTCATGTTGATGTGTTTTGGCGCTGTCTTTTTAATTCCAAAAACCCTGTAATTTTCCCCCATAGACACTGCTCACCTTGTCTCTGGCATCTGTTGTGACTGACTGTGCTGGAACAGGAGCAGGGAATGACAGGCTTGGATGCTTAGAGAAAAATCCTAGAACTGGAATTTGAAAGATCAAGGGATGTTGGTGCTGGAACCACAGAGATTTCAGGTATCATTGTAACTTTCTCACGTGGGGTCTTGCAAGAGGTATCATTAGTATCATTGATGCCATGAGACCCAGGATCCTGAAGAATTTCCTTCTGCGACAGAAGCTTGAGTGGAAAACCTCAGGAACAAGTCTAAATACAGATAGATTTTTTTCTGTGGAAGAAAAGCTCTTTGAACTCAGGTGTCCAGCAGTCAGCCTACAAAAACAATCCTGTGAGAAGGAGTTAGCAAACATATCTGAATTTTCTCTTGGAATCCCAACCTGTGCTGGGTATCCCTTACCCAAGTGAGGGATTCCTGACACTTTGAAAAAGATTCTGCAAACCTAAACAAGTAATCTAAATAAGGAAAAAATGAGAATACCTTGTAGTCTGCAGTAGGCTATTACAGGACCTTGAATAAAATCCTTTTTCTGATGAATTAGCTTCCCTTCTAATCACACTTTTTAATGAGCACTGCAGCAGAAGGTCCAAAAAATAGTTTGCTATGCAAGCGAGAATCCAGCATTTCATTTTTGACATACTCTGTGAGGTGTTATGAATGCATCCAGGCAAACCTCCTCATGGGAGCTCCAGTGGCAGCAGCCCTGAAAGTGGCATCAGTACAGTTATATACACATGTTAAACAATGGGTAGTGACTTGAGAAACAGCAGAAGCCAAGTAACACAAAGCATTTTTTTGTCTCACAAGAGGCAACTAATTCCAAAACATTCCTTGTTTTCTCATAAGTGGCCAGGATGAATGTCAACATATAAGCCTGAAAGCTAAGAACTCTAAAAACAAGAGTTGCAGAAGCATGTTCTCTTATCTCCAAACTTATCAAAATTCTTCCTATCCTTGTTAGAAGAAGAAGGATTAGTATTAACAAACTGCTTATCAGCAGCTGGGCTTACTAAAGCTATAGCTACTGGGTCAAGTTTGGGATTAGTGCATAAAAATGTAAAAGACTGAGGAACTTTATATAATCTATCTGCTTTTTGGAGGGAGGACAGCAGGCTGACTGTCAGGGAATTGCAGTCTGTGACAGAAAATTCTCTGAAGCAAAAAGAACAGGAAGAATCATACTCCTTGACCAAGAGGCTGCACCTAAAACACTGGGCATGTCGGGGAATAGGCAGAGGTTCAAGATATGTCAACTGTAATAAAACATAATATTTTCTGATGGGGCTGAGAAACATCACTGTTTTTCCACTGAAACAACTGGGTCATTCTGAAAATAGTCTCAGAGAATGAGAATTCTTCACTGAGACTATCTGAATCAAACATCTGTGGAGATATTACATCGTCTGTCCCTTCACACTCCTTTTGAGGTTCAAATTATTGAATATCTTCAGGAAAAGAAGAATTCATTTTCTTTTAAGAGATCCAGCTATATGAGAAGGGTCAAGAACCTGCACTAAACCCTGTGATAAGCCCAATAAATCATTCTTATCCAGTGTCACTGAGGCAGGAGAAGATATATGTTTAGTCAATGATTTCTTTTTTATAGGAATTCATGAAGAAACAGACCAGAATTGTTGGCAATCACCTCCCTAGGGATATGCACAACTTTCTGGCTAAGCAGAGAGGCATTCCCTGCTTTTTATCGCAGGACTAACAAGAGTGGCTCTCTCCTACCAAACCGAGGCACATCAACAGCCACAGAGGACGTGCCTAACCCCTGGTCCATGATTTCTCTATTGACTACACCACAGGGACCCATGGCAAAAAAAAAAAAAAAAAAAGGAATGAACTGAGGGACCAGCTTTGGCCAGAGCAGAGTCACCCACCTCTGGGGAAATAATAGCCTCCTGTGGCAGCAAAGGCTGCTTAACAGTCTTTTTCTTTTTGTGAGTGGAAGTAGGTACAAGTGAGGAACCAGTAGGTTGTTCCATGGTTAAGCCAAAAAAGATGCCTGATTCCCTGAGAAACTAAGTAGCAATAGTTAGTGAAACAGGTAGGTAAATTGTAAAAAAAGTAAGCCCCACAAAAAACAAACAAAAAAAAAAAACCTAGTAAAATGCACTTTAAACATTTATCTCAGCCCTCAAAATTTAAATATCACCAGTTTCCCCATAGAAGATGTAGTTTTAAATAAATTTCAGCAACATTTCCCACAAAAGTAATAACAAAAGTCACGATAGTCACTAAAACATTCTTCCTAGTTTTCCTAACTAATATATATATATATATATATATATATATATATATATATTAATTACAGAAAAGGTAAGTTTTCGGTAAAGTGAATTTTGTCCCCAAAGAACACTGTTAGCTGAGTGCTCTCTTCAGTAGCAGGAAAACTTTGTAGGGCTCAAAGCCCAAACCTAGCTCTTAGCTCAGCTCGAGTTGACTAATGGTTTAGGTGTCTGGAAGATGCCCTGAAGCTTTGGAAGGTGTCCATCCATTATTGTTCTTGGCACTGCATAACTCATTTAGCTTAGACTACTGCAGTAGTGATCAAATGAAGAACATCTGAAATTCTGCAATGGCATGGAGAGCAGGAAGTTAACAGTTTATTGAGATTCAAGGAATGACAACACTACAGCTCTAAAATGGAATGTTAGGTAAAAAAAATTCTTACACTGTGAAGGACATCAATGAGGAAGAGAAAAGGCAAACACTACTAAAACTCCTGATGTCTACCACGGCAGTAAAACTTAATAGTAAAATCAAAACTTTAATAAAAAGAATATAACATAAAATAAGCAGTTCTCAGTTTTCCGATAAGCGCTTTCAGCAAATAAGCCTTCCTCAAATCGTATAAAAAGGGCTGTTCAGCTTTTGTATTTATAAGGCATCATAGCCATTCCTCATTTAGTTCTCTGACATGCCCTTGTTGCAAACCAAAAGGAGGCCAGCTGGCAGAGAGGTATAATTTCCTTCATTGTAATTAAAGGGGCAGTGCTTCTCTTTACTATAGGATTGTATATGAGAAAACTAATAGCTATGGATGTGAATACATTATATGAATGAAGCAACATTCAAGTAAACTTGCTAATCATATTCCTTCTATTCTTAAGTGCAGGTTTTAATGGCACAATAGTATTCAAGCCTGGTGATCTGTTTGCTCTTAAATTAATTATCCAGCATGTTTCCCTTAGCTCTGTGCGATTATGAACATCACCTCCTCTTGTGGTCTGACAGACTGTCTCTATGGCCTTAAATACAAAGTAATGAGAAGGATACTGTGCTACGTGGGCTGCTAAGGCATTATTGAGATCTTTCGGTTTGATGTCCCTCAAATGTCTGAGGATATGTTCCTTAAGACCTTGATCTGTTTTGCCAACATAGAAAGCACTACATTGGCAACAAGTCACCAAGTATATGATGTGTGAACTAGTACAATCAGCATAAACATTAAAATTGTACTGTTGCCTGGAGTATGGATGTACAAAAACATTGGAACTGTCAATGGAGTTGCAAGCTTTGCATCTTAAGCACTTGAAAGTGCCCTTTCTATTAGAATTGGGCCTATTTCTTTCAAATCCATCTTTGTTGCAAATGAGACGTTTCAAATTCTTCTTATTCTTGTATAAGAATCTGGGCTGTTCACCTACAATGTCTCTTATTTTGTCATCAATTGTCAATACCGGCCAAAACTTCCTAATAACTTCACATACTTGCTTATTGTCAGCAGTGTATGTTAACAAACATTTAAGTTGCTGTGATTGAGTTTTAAGATCCAGGCTCTCATGATGACTCGATGTGGGTTCAGAGAAGTAGGGACGTCCCTTTCCTCTCCTTAATTCCTGTGGATCATGCTTCAATCTTAGATTCTTTCTTTTATAGGATCTTTTACTTAAATGTGTCTCAGTATTTCTCTGTTCTGCTACAAAGTCTTCATTCTCAGTACATAATCTTGAGGTTCTTAAGATCTGATTCTCAAAGATGTTATCAAAAATATGTCCCGGGTGCATACTCCCCCTATGCAGATAATGATTTCTCCAGGTTTCTTTTTTATGAATTCCTGTACTGATACCTCTATCAGGATGCAGATGAATCTTTACATCCAGAAATTGGATCTCCGAAGAATGTTTAACCACAAACTCTAGAAAATCAGTGCTCTTGTTGATAAAGTTGACAAAAAGGTCCAATTGTGTAGAGCTGCCTCTCCAAAGGATAAAGACATCATCCACAAATCGGCCGTAGTACACTAGATATTGTTTCCAAGTGCTGGGTGTCAGTTCATTATGTTCCCACTCAGCCAGAACCAAATTAGAGTAACTATTTGCACATGGGGTGCCCATAGCCACACCCCATGTCTGCAAATAGAAAGAATCCCCATACATAAAGATGTTATTTTCCAATACAAGTTCCAGCAAGGAACATATTGGTTCTGCTTCCATACTGTTCCTTGCTAGGAAAGATCTTATTGCCTGTAGACCATAGTCATTCGGAATCACCATAAACAAACTCTTGATGCCCATTGTCACTAGTAACAAATCTTCATATTTCTTGAGGTCCTTAGTAACTAAACAGAGTTTTTCCAGAATATCTCCTGAGTCCTTCAATACAGTTCCTGCTAGTGGCAGGGCCTTCTTTAATTCATTCTCCACGTACATGGAAACAGGTTCAGTTACCCACCCCTACCAGAAATTATGGGACGTAGGGGTGGGTCAACTGGATCCTTGTGAATTTTGGGGAGTCCGCTGATGTATGGAAACATAGGTTTAGGGCAATAAAAGAACTCATATAGTTCTTGTGAGATATTTGCCTCTATCAATAGATCATATAGATGGCTACGAAAATGATCTACCTTAATTGTAGCTTCACTGCAACTTAATCTCTTATACGTTCTTTCATCATCCAGCATAGAGAGCATTTTATGCCTGTATCATACGGCTTCCATCACTACTATACATCCTCCCTTATCAGCAGGCTTGATGACCAAGCTGTCTGTCTCCTTTAGCTGCTTCAGCATTTCATTCTCATTAGTAGTTAAATTGAAAAAACGTCCTTGTCCTTTGGTTGTATTACCCCTTAGTTTGAAGATTTCATCTTCACATAATCTCAAGAACATCTCCACTGGTGGAGGATTAGGAGGAACAAAGCTACTCAATTTTGTATAAGGTAGCCGTCTACTGTCATTAGCTTGTCCAAAAATACATTTTAATGCAAGGTTCCTGCAAAACATTCTGATATCCAGCACAAATTCACTAATATCAGATGGTAAGGCTGGAATAAAACTCAGGCACTTGTCTAACAAGGAAATCATATCAGGGCTTAAACTCTTATTAGAAAGATTCACTACTAAACTTGGTTTAGATCCAATTAAAGTGTGAGCTTCTTCCTTTTCCGTTCTTGACTCTGTGTTCTTTGAGTCCTGTGATGGTTGAATTTGGAAAAAAACGGCAAGGGCCAATTTATTGGTGCATGCATTGCCCCTTCTTTCGGTCTAGTTGCTAGATTGGGGGCTAGGAGAGCATTCCTGTTGCCGGTTTCAGCACCCATAGTGGCTGTACTACTAGAAGCTTCTCTTGAATCTGTTTCAGATATTACAAAATTGGAGGTCGGTACTGATGAGTTAAGAATAACAGGGCTGTGAATGGAAGGTTCCAGATCAGTTAAACTGACATGAGTAAAAAAGTAAAAAAACTTTCTTACACTGTGAAGGATACCAATGAGAAAGAGAAAAGGCAAACACTACTAAAAACTCCTGATGTCCACCACGGCAGTAAAACTTAATAGTAAAATCAAAACTTTAATAAAAAGAATATAACATAAAATAAGCAGTCGTCAGTCTTCCGATAAGCGCTTTCGGCAAATAAGCCTTCCTCAGATCATATAAAAAGGACTGTTCAGCTTTTGTATTTATAAGGCATCATAGCTATTCCTCATTTAGTTCTCTGACACAGCCTTGTTGCAAACCAAAAAGAGGCCAGCTAGCAGAGAGGTATAATTTCCTTCATTGTAATTAAAGGGGCAGTGCTTCTCTTTACTATAGGATTGTATATGAGAAAACTAATAGCTATGGATGTGAATACATTGTATGAATGAAGCAACATATGTTCCATATGTTCAACTTTAAGAAAAACAGAGGAATTAGATTACTGATTTAATCTAAGATTTTAATCTAGCTACATGACCAATAAAAGTTACAAGTCTGTGAAGTCTCTCTTTTTAAGCATGGCATGTCATTTCCAGATGACCAGGTTCATACCTCCACCAGAAAGTATGACCTTAGAACTATAACTCAGAACATGAACATGATGTTTCAGGACCACTTGAGGCACTTTTCAACTACAGTCTTAAAATAGGTTAAGTACCAAGTGAATTCAGGACTGCAATGGTCATAACCAGATAGAATATAGTGAATATTTCAGTCATTCATTAATAGACTAAAATCATTATAGTCAGTGCTTTCTGCATGCGAAATATCATTTTAAATCATTTGTATTATTTTCCTGTGAAAGTATTCATTTACTATATAGTTAATCTTAAACAGGACATTGCTTATTTCTATTTATTTCAATAATGACTTTTGCTATTAATTTTCATCAGCTTGTCTGGTGATGTATTTATCAGTATATAAGACTGATCTTTGAAATGGATGACTTATTAACTGTTTGTATCTGCTGTAAGAAAAGTGGCCATTTAGCTATAGCTACCATACACATGTATGCAGTTGATTTATTTTAAGAGTGAAAAAGAACTGTGTTCATTGTGTGCTAGATTAGTCTAGCTGGTGGCAGCATATTACTATAATGTATAGTCCCTCCTGGGAAAAAATTGAGTGAGTGAGTGAGTGAGTGAGTGAGTGAGTGTGTGTGTGTGTGTGTGTGTGTGTGTGTGTGTGTGTGTGTGTGTGTGTGTGTGTATGTGTGTGTGTGTGTAAAACATTATCTTAGCAAATGTCAGTTACTGCTGGTAAAACAGTACTGAAGGCACCAGGCAGAGATCAAGATAGACAAAATCCTAGGAAACCAGAAATGAAACTGCTCTACAATTGTTCAGTGTAAAGCTTATTTGAATGCAGCAAGAGGTGGTCATATATTGATACAGCAATGTACATTTGCTGTATGTTCTTAAAGCCAGTCACCCCTCACATACTATTTGGTGTTTAGCAGTTTGCATTAAGAAATCATGGGCCCTGATCATCACGTATTGAGATGTAAAGATTTGATGGCTGTACCATGATATATTAATCTGTTTACAGCAGGATGGATCTTTATCAGCAGATGTGCACTCTTGAGACACAAGGTAAATATAAATATATTGAAGTATATCTTGTACAGCAGTTATTTTATTATTTCTTTTAGTCTGAGTTATTAGGAAACAGAAAAATAAGCTCGGAAGTATATGCTAAAATGATAGGGATATAGCTGGTTAGGTAGTATAAATCAAAGTGACTCTCACATGCTGGTCTGAACAAATAACAGCCAACTTGTGTGTAGTTGACGTTCAGTCCACTGTCACTGAATACAACCTGCTAGTGGCAGTAGTTGTACAGCATGCAACATTAAGACTATCCTGTATGCCCCTAGATTATCTTGAAATGCAAATAGAAATTAATGGACTAAAAATGGCAATGAAACATTTGGGGATTAAACCAGCTTAGATAAAGCAGTTTGAGGTATAAAGGAAGCAAGAGTAGAGAGAAGTCAAAGCTGCAGTGAGGAAGAGTGAGTGAGAAGAAAGAGACAGGCAGCATCAACATGAGGAGATACTCTACCTTTACCAGCTGCATATGACTTTCAGGAGTGAAACCCCAGACCTGGAAGCTAAGTGTAAAGAGGAGGATGAATTTAATAGTTTTACTGAGACTTTTAACCATGTGCAATCAGCACCAAACTGATATTGGACAATGGATAAGGTATTTAATCACTTTTCTTGTAGAAAATTGTACATATGCATTAAGATGTCTGACTCTGTTAATAATTTCATTGCAGAACAAGGCACTTTAATAGGTAGGAGAATGGATATATGGAGACTTTACAATAAGGAAGAGAGCACTCAATAGTCTGCTTGAGGATTTAAGAACATGGTATACAGACCACAGAGGTAATTCCGATTAAGATCTTGGAAGAAAGGATGACCTCTACCTAGCTGGCAGTGTATAACTGCACATATAGTGGTACCTGTCATTACACATGGTATAAGGGAACTCATGGGACCAGTGTAAGCCACCACAGCAGGTTCCACAGGCAAAGGGGGAATGCCATTGGTTACAATACAGGTTAAGGCCTTGGAGTCAAGTGAGGGATATATACAGTCCAAATATCCAAAATAAGGGGTTGAGGAGAATAAACTACATGAGGGAACTAACAGAGTTGCATCAGATTAGTACGTTTTCTTAAAACTTCAGATGTTCCAAGTTATTGCAAGGTCCTATAGCATATACTGATAGAGGGTAAAGAAATTAATGCTAAAATGAATATCACATCAATTATAACTATTGCTAAGCATTCAATTGTTAGAGTGGAATATCACTTCCCAGGATAGTCCACTACAGTAAGGACCATGGAGGGGACACCTTTTTAAGTGCCATGTACCAGAGTTCACTTGGACTGGGAAGGGGGGGGATCAAGAAAGCAAGCAGGCATTTTAATAGCAAACGATTTGCAAAACTAGTACTTTATGTACATGTGATTGCACATAGCTAGGCATGGAGACAAGCATATGAGAAAGGTAGCAGGGGAGATTCAGCCAAAGCTCACACCTTTGTCACTGGGAAAATGTCACTGGTTGCAGAAAAATGTCATTAACCTCTTTTGGAAACACTGGTGTGTGTATGTGTGTTTTTGTGTGTGTGTGTGTGTGTGTGTGTGTGTGTGTGTGTGTGTGTGTGTGTGTGTGTGTGTGTGTGTGTGTGTGTGTATGTGTATGTGTGGTAGATTGAAGAGTGAACGGCCTCTGTCATACCTAAAACAAAAAATCCTCCCTGACCCCTGGGATGATATCATCCCAAGGAGTGGAGGCACTGCCAATTCAGTGCTTCAGAATGCTGAGGTATTTAATGAAACTGAGTGCTGTGACAAGATGGGATCAACTTGCATTCTAAGATAATGAACCTCATTACTTATTCTGACTGCAGTGCTGAAATTACCTGAGTATGCTGTGAGACCACCAATCTAGCCAAAGTTTCAATGTATCATATTGTGTACAGGCCCATAGCTTCACCTGAGGCTAGCCACGAGACTAATGCTACAAAACCTTTGATCAAATTCCCTGTCATCTGCACATTTGTCCCATTTATCTACTAAATTCTAAAACATTGTGATACTAATCACCTGCCTTATCTCCAAGGGCTGAGTCTGGCAGTTGGCTTGGAGGATTAAGGAACAGTTAACAAGCTGTTACCTGTGGTATAATGGTGCAGCTTTGATTCCATCAGCCCCCATTGCCTAACCGTGTGACTTTGAGTAAACCATTTAACCAGACACTGCTCCTGGGCTGAGCCTGAAAAAAGTCCATAGAGAGCAGTGCTCTACCCTAGAAAACAAATGCAAATGAAGTGCTCCACAGACAGTCCCCTCAAACTGAGAAGCTGTTAATCTTAGCATTACTTTCATTTGCAGGAATCCTAAACATATATTTACTGTTCCTTATATTCAAATCATGAAATATTAATATGATATAAAGGTATTAAAGCTCACGGGTGCAGAAGCTCTATCCTATATCAGTCCTAGGATTGCAGGCAATGATACTGCCTACAATACCATATCTGGCATAGAGCTGGAGCTGCAAAGCCTTTTGGCTGTTCAGTGCAACAGCTCCAACAGTAAGGACTGGTGAATGCAGGTATGATGGCCACTACAGAAGCATGAACAGGTATGAGGGTCCACTAGGCACGAAACACTAAAGTGAACTACTCCCAAAATAGTCCCAAGCATGCTCGCCTGACTCCCAAAACCTTCAGTACACCTCTACCTGTATGTGGAAGTAGATACTGAAAGCAGTCAGACTTTTCAGGTGCTACCTGCATTACATAGCTCCACATTCACGGGGAGCTTCCATCTCTCTAAAAAGCTCTTTCAATTCAATGGGCTTTGCCATTGATTCAGCCTTGTACATTGGTGAGCCCTGTTAATTATTTTCATTGAGGTAAGCCTGATTCACCTTTAAGAATCAGGAATAGGACTTCAGCAGTCTGCATTACCATATGCCAAATAGGGATTGGTGGAGCCCTATCTTTTGGACTTGGACATGGAACAACTCCTCTATTTGGCATATTTCTCCATGCCCAAATCCTTTGGACTCCAGCTCTGTGCTCATGGTGAAAACTATCTTAGTCACATTTCAGTTGTTATTGGCAAGATTGCTCTTGAAAAAATTGTGCTGCGAGAATAAAGTGGAAAATCGTGGAAAGTCAAAAATTATCACTCTGCTCTGCAGTTTTCAATTGTAGAGCTTGTTTGGGTGTCAAGTGTTGGTCATGAACTTGAGGTAGAAGCACACATTTGCCACACATTTTGAAAGCCAGTTGTCCATCACATATTATTTGGTGGTTGGAAGTATGGATGAATAGACCATAGTCACTGGCAATCATATAGAGAATTATGGTCAGGTCTCTGATTATAACCAGAGATATTATGTGCTCTAACAATGGATGTTAAGACATTAACCTCATCAGAGAAGCTTGAGAGATGAATCCTGACATTCATGTTGAAAACACATCTTAGGTTATGATCGGTGAGACCTGATTTTAATTCTTTGTATCACATTGACCGTTACCTTCTCAAATGTATTACAAAAGTTAGAGACAGAAAAAAAAACAGTCTACTAGTGGTAAGGGTTTTGCAGCTTAGATAGCTATAACACACTAACTGCTGCCACACAGTATCCACCCAAATAGAACAGCAGGAAGCTGATAAACTCTTCATTAATACTGCACAAAAAGTCTGAAAATGTATTTTAACAGTTTCCTGCCACTGTTTTCCTCTGTCTGCAGAGCACTGTTAATGCTTTAGTGACAGTATTTTGAGACTAGTGCTTAACAGTGCTGAGGGAGTAAATCTTGATAAACTTTCTGACATCAGGAAGGTGCTTAACAGACCTGTCTTTTCCCCAAATAGCAGTGCATAATCATGGCTTTCCAACCACTACATACAAATTGGTGTTAGATGTGCATATTTAAAGGCTGTACAGTGAGAAATACATTAAAGCATAACATTCTAAAATACCTTGAAATGTTGATAGTTATGTAAAGAAACCAAAAGGAGTCACTGAGAAATAAACTGACACCTTTGGCAGAGAAAGGTAAAAAGAGTAAAGGAAGAGGTGTGATCAGTGGAAAAAAATACTCTTCTGGTGTAATCTTCTTGTAACAAAAAGTGTGCTGTGTGATAAAGAACTGAAGGACACAAAATAAAACCAAATTAACCTGCCAGTCTCTTAGCAGGTCTTTTTGTTGTGTAACAAAAACATGCGACTGGAGTATTTTTCCCCAGGCCTCTGCTGAAAACTGGCTCGTTCCAAGTCAGACTTTCCTGGTAAACAAATGTTAAATAAATAAATGAAACAAAATGTATAAAAATATAAGTCACTCTGAATAATGGAGTGACTTTAGTACTGCAGTGAATATCAAGATATGATAAAAAAATGGATGTTTCTATCTTTTAAGATTAACAAGAGTATAGCAAGGAAAATACCGCTGACAAAGAAAATATATGCTGCAATTATAAAAAAGACAGATCACAAGAATGCTGTTGTTACTAAGGTACTTAGGATTGGTACTTAGGATAGGCTGAAGGTTACTAGGTGTGATGTGAACTCTACCAGCAGTGGCGACTTGTGCTATCAGGCTGCAGGACTGCAGCCCCCCCCTCAGCTGGAAAAAAACATTTAAAAAAATAAAATATTTGTAAAATTATTTATTTCAGTTTGCTGGCTGGCTCTGGCTGCAGGCAGCATTTTGCTTAGGTTTAGGTGCAAGTCTGATTGACTTGCAAAATCGCAGAACTCGAACTGCGCATAGTCACGAGTTCCAGGTTTTTTAAAAAAAAAATTTGTTTCTATAAATCTGGACTACTGTAAAAGTAGTCCAGATTAAGGAGAGAAGGCATCTGTGTGATGCCCAGAAGTCTATGCAGTTTAACTGCACAGTAAAGTGGAAGAGGATCGGACTGCCACGTCCGCAGTCACTTACGTGACGTGGATGGCTGGATGGCTACTGATTAGTTCTCTATCTCTTTCCAAAAAAGAGAGCAAGAAACAGTCAGTACAGCACAGTACTTTGGTATGTTGCTTATTATTTGCTTAAACAACTTGCTTGCTTTGCAATTGCTTTACAAAGGTGAGTTTTCTGTTGAATGATTCGTAACTTCGTGATTGGACAGACAGAGATGGACAGTCATTTTTAACTTCTTTAATACAACAGAGGTCCAACTCCTGTGAGTCCTGCATATCATGTTGTCATGCAAGAGCCCTTAAACCAGACTAGATTATGCCTGGAGCAAATATTGTGAAATTCTCAGTGAGTTCTATCAGATATTGCACAGATGGAAACCTACTGCATGACTGTCCTGCTATTCAATATTTTGTGAATCACTTGTTTTTATTAGTTTATACTGTTGGGTTCACATCTGAAATTTGCAGTGATGATAATTTGTTGCTGCATAATTTACAGCATTATTATTTTTTTCTTTTTTAATTTTGCTTCCATTCACTGTTGTTATTTTTTAGTTTTTACAGAAGCTGGGTAATGAAATAAAAATGAAACATTGGTGCTTTCACATCTATCTGTTGAAAAGAGAGGAATTTAAGCAATGGGTAGTGGAGATTATTCAGGAGCTGTTAGAGAAGATAGAAATTTCTTCTGAAAATATAGTTAAGGAGTGGGATAAAAGTAAGTTGGAGTTTAAAAATAGGATAGAAATAATAGGGAGTTATGGTTAAGAAGTAACACGAATTATTTAGAGGGACTGACAAATGTTAAAGTATTGCAGAACAGGGGGATCTCACAGAAGAAGAGGAAGAACCACTGCAGAATGCTAGGCAAAAAATAAGGGATTACTTGGATAATATGCACGAGCTTAGAAAGATTGCTGTTACACAACTGTTTTTTGATAACACTAGAGCACAAAAAATTTTAGCACAACGACTTAGGCAACAGAAAGTAGAAAGGGCTATCACCAAACTTAGGGAGGCTATAATAAGGAAGGTAACAAGAGATCCTGTAAAGGTATTAGAAATATTTCAGAAATTCTATGAGTCTGTATAAAGCAGAGAAATATGTAAATCAAGAAGAGATACAAATGGAAATGTTTATTGAAGAATTAATATGCCGATGTTAGATGGTAGATGAGGCTCAATTACTAATGGTTAGGATAGGAGGAGATGAGATAAAGATTGGGATGTATAACCAATCTACAGGAAAGTCTCCAGGAATAGATGGTATTCCTGTGGAAGTTTGGAAGCTAGGAGAGAAATAAACTGATAGAGATCTGGAAGGTTTTGTTTAACAGTATTTTAAGAGGAGGAGAAGTACCAACATCCTGGAAGAAAACAGTGGTAGCTGTAATACCTAAAGAGGGTAAAGCTCTATCAGAGCCCAGCTTCATACAGACTTATTTCAATACTAAACCATGATTATAAAGTGTTCATGTCTATAATGGCTAAAAGAATAACAAAAGTAATGCAAAAATTGATAGATATGGATGAATGTGGTTTTGTGGAGGGGAGGCAAATATCTGACATCATTAACAGAACACTGATGATTCAGAGGGAAGCAGAATGTAAAAAGATACCATTGTTGTTGGTGGGTCTTGATGCAGAGAAAGCATTTGACAGAGTAGGTTTGGACATTATGAGCAGGGCAATAGAAGCATTTGCATTTCCTGAAAAAAATATGAGGTTGATTAGAAGGATAAATGAGGGATCGGAGGCAAAAATTAAAGTGGGTGAGGTCCTCTCTGATAATTTCTGATTGAGCAGAGAAATCAAGCAGGGTTATCCTCTTTCCCCTTTGTTATCTGCATTATATTTTGAACCACTGGCAAAGAAAATAAAGGACTCAGAAATGCAATAATATATTTGGTATGGTAGTCATGAAAAGCTGGCTTTATTTGCAGATATTATTTTATACCTGAAAAAAACAGAGAGTGACATTACAGTGTTGTGGAACATTTTGAGAGAGTTTCAGATCTTTTCAAAATACAAAATTAATGAAGATTAGACAAAGGCAATAGCGGTAAATTATGTACCCACACACGAATTGGTTCAGCAATATCCATATTTATGGGGACATGATAAAATGAAGTATTTAGGGGTATAGATTAAAAATGATTCTGGTGTGGCAGCTAAGGATATGTGGGAAGAGACTAAACAAAAGATAATATAAAAACGGAGAAAATGGAAGCTTTGTTATATGGATATGGATAGTTAAGATACCAGCAGTCAAAATGTTTTTAGTCCCTTTAGTCTTATACACAGGTCAGGCATATTTTTATCAACCAGAGGAGAAGTTGTGGATAGCAATTAATAAAGAGCTGAAGGAATTTATCTGGGAGGGGAAGATGGCAAGAGTCAAGTAGGATATACTGATTTTTCCCATAGGAAAGGGTGGTTTGGGATTACCCGATTTGAAGGGGCATTTCAGAGCTACACAGTTAAGGCTCCTATACATAGCACAAGCAGAAAACTGTCATTCAAAGTGGAAAAGGGTAATGTTGAAATGGGGGAATCTCAAATAACAAGGAGAGATTGGAATTTTGGATGTAGGCCTTTAAGGAGAATAACAGTAATCATACAAAATATTATATCTATAAAGTAGCAGAAAGTATTCTAAGAACTAAGCCAACATGGGAATGGAGAATGGAGATTCTGCTGATAGGGGTGACTGCAATTAGGGATTTAGACAATAAGCAAGTGGGGGCTGGAATGTATTGGAGAAAACTGGCAAAGGAACCAAGGTATCAGGAGCAAATAACTAGAGAGGGAAAGATGACAGAATGGGAAGATGCCAATAATTTATCTGGACTGCAGGTTAAAGATTGCCTTCCCTATTAAGGATCGATATCAGAGTATAAGCAAAGAGAAATAAATAGGGGGTCCTAAATGAAAGATCAGCACTATTGCGAGTTTTTAGTAGAATCGAGAACAGAAACTGCCATTAAAATAAGAAGAATTAGTAGAGCATATAACATATTACATGATAACTATAAGAATCAATCAGAGGAGGTTAGAAAGGATTAGGAAGCAAGACTGGATTAGCAATTCACAAAAAATAATGGGAGGGTATATATGTATGTCTCCCAAATATGCAACAGAATTGAGAAGATTTAGGATTTTTCTTTGGAAATGTTTACATAGATATTTTTATACCTCAAGTAGACTCCAGAGAATTTTTCCTCAGGTAGACAGCAAATGTTGGAGGTGTGACAGTGAAGAAAGAGGTACTTGGGAACATATTTTCTGGGAGTATGGTCAGTTTGCAGACTTTAAGGATTCCCTGCAGGATGCACTGTCAGAGATGCTGGGTGGGCGGATTGTTGTGATGAGGTAGATGATTTTTCTGAGCTATGATACAGAATTGGAATTGTCTAGACATGGTAAAGCCTTGCTGTATCTAATTATGTTGGCTGCCAAAAAAAAAACAATTACTAGAAAATGGAAATCAAATTCTAAACCAACTGTAGACTACCAGCATCATTTTCAGGAATGGCAATAGGATTAATTATAGATATAAGGTTTAGAAAGTTGGCTTGAGTATTTCTTTAAGAAAACCATAACTTTATTTTAATAGTTCATCCAAAACAGTATAAGTTGGTGTGCAGTCCACATGCATGAAACTCATAGAGAAATTTGGGTTACATGATTACAGCTGGTATTGGTCCAATCCTTGAAGACTTGGAGTAACAGCATTCTTGCTCTCACTGACATTGATAGATAACAAAACTTTGTGGACTTTCTCGCTAATCTTAACATCTATTTTGTATCGTAAATCAGTATTCTTCTACTTGAGTATTCTGAGTACATGTATGGATATAGAATGCAAATGTGTTTACTGCAATTAAGCATAATAGCTGAGTGATTACGATGGGCTCTTCCACAAGTTGATATGTAATATTGACAGTCAATAAGTCAATAAATGGGAAAATATATGAGGAAGCAAAGGGAAGATGAAAAAAAATAAAATTAAGTAAAATAAAAATAAAATGAAATAAAATAAAATAACATTACTACTGAACAACTCACAGATTTGTTACAGAGGTTCAATAACGTTTCTAATTTCTTTAACTTGTAAGCACATGGTTTCATCAAGGGACATGAAACAAGTCAAGGAGACAACTAGGTACCTATAGGTTATTTATTTATTTTACAGTCATTTACAGGGAAGTCTGACTGGAAATTAAAACCCATTTTCAGAAGAAGCCCAGGGTGAAAAGCTCCATGATTACATATGCAATGTTATTATAACAATGTACAAAACATCTGTTTACCAAAAGCATTTGTAAGATTATAACAGAGACATATCAAGAGTTCAGCTCTGAATTAACTGCATCGTAAAATATGCATACATTAAAGTGAATGTGTTATAAAAATTATACAATGACAGTTTTGAAGGTGGCACTGTAGTACACATACATTAAAGTTTAGGTGGTTCCACTGTACAACACACATACTTTAATGGAAATTTTTCTACAGTGACATTATTGGAGATAGGCACTGAAGTAGTGATGAGGTACTGAAAAGTGGGCGTTCAAGTTGGGATATACTTGTGTGAAAAAATGTGTGTGTGTGTGTGTGTGTGTGTGTGTGTGTGTGTGTGTGTGTGTGTGTGTGTGTGTGTGTGTGTGTGTGTGTGTGTGTGTGTGAGTATGTATTTTATATATATATATATATATATATATATATATATATATATATATATATATATATATATATATATATATATATATGCATCTCCAGCCCAAACAAGTACACCACTCAAATCAGAAAGCACGCCCTCATATTAACACTCCTAGGACATCAATGGTAGACCTGCACAAGCACTTTGCAGATAGTATTATAGAAGTCCTCAAGCACTGTCCACAAAGCAGTGATGAAGCGAGGTGGAACCACATCCATTACACCATCTACAAATCTGCCATGGATATCTTTGGCAAAAGAGAGAGGCAGATTCCAGACTGGTTTGAAGGAGGAATCACTGAGATTTAACCAGCACTCACAGCCAGGAGAGCGGCATTGCTCAACTGCAAGACACGGCCTTCAGAGGCAACTCTAGATGCACGTAGAAAGGTCAGAAACAATGCTCAGTGGATCATTTGATAATGTGCAAATGACTACTGACTAAACCTCTATCACAGCATCCAGCTTGCCGCTGACTGTGGCAACATCGTGCCATGTATGAGGGCATAAAGAAAGCCTTTGGCCCCAGTAAAGCCAAGATTATACCCCTAAAGTCTGCCTCAGGTGAAGTCATTTCAGACCGAAGCAAACAGATGGAGAGATGGGCAGACCATTTCCAGGAGCTCTACTCAAAGGATACTATTGTCCCAGACACAGAAGTTGAAAACATAACTCTCCTTCCTGTTATTGAGGAGCTTGGCAATCCACCCTCTGTAGAGGAGCTTAGCAAAGCCAGCAACTGCAGTAAAGCTCTAGGAAAAGATGTAATTCCCCCAGAGGTCATCAGGGTTAGCAAAAAGTGTGCTTTTCTTCACCACCTGCATAATCTCCTGTTACAATGTTGGCAGGAAGGAACAGTGCCCCAGGATATGCAGATGCCAACATCATCATACTGTACAAGAGCAAAGGAGACCAAACTGACTGCAATGACTACCGTGAAATATCCCTCCTTAGCGTTCTTGTGAAGCCTTCACACATAGAGTTCTGAACAGTCACTCACAGGGCATGTTTATCCTGAGGTGCAGTGTGGATTTAGAGCAGGAAGGTCCACGATCAACATGATCTTCTCACTAAGGCAGCTGCAAGAAAAGTCCCATGAGCAAAGGAAACCATTGCACATCGCCTTCATTGATTTAACTAAGGCATTTGACTTGGTTATCAGGAAAGGCCTCTTCACCCTGCTACAGAGTACTGGCTATCCCCCTAACCTCCTAAAGATGTTTACATTCTTTCATGAGGACATGCAAAGCATCATACAATATGATGGCTCTTCATCAGAGCAATTTCCAATAATGAGAGGAGTGAAGCAAGGGTGTGTACTTCCTCCAACACTCTTCGGCATATGTTTTTTCTGGTACTGTCCCATGCCTTTAATGAGTCTGAAGACAGTGTATTCCTCTGCACTAGAAGCATTGATAATCTCTTCAACCTTGCACACCTTCGAGCAAAAACCAAGGTGCAGACAGTACTGATTAGGGAGATGCTGTTTGCAGATGATGCTGCCCTGACTACTCACACTGAGGAAGCATTACAATGCCTCATAAGCTCCTTTGCTGGTGCCTGCAGAGATGTTAGCCTCACAGTCAGCCTCAGGAAGACTGGTATGATGGGACAGGATGTCAGCAGCAACCCCCGCATCTTCATCAGTGATCACACTCTCAAGGTGGTGAAGGATTTCACTTACTTGGGCTCCACCATCACCAGCAATCTCTCCCTAGATGCTGAGCTGAACACCCAGATTGGTAAGGCAGCCACAGCAATGGCACGCTTAACAGTGAGGTTCTAGCATAATTCCAAACTGACCATCAATACCAAGATGAAGATATACCAAGCATGTGTGCTCAACATGCAACTCTATGGTAGTAAAACATGAACCTTGTACTCCTGCCAAGAACACAGACCAAATGCTTTTCACCCACACTGCATCAGAAGGATCCTAGGCATCACCTGGCAAGACCACATTCCAAATAAGAATATTCTAGAGCAGGCAGGGATATTAAGTATGTTTGCCCTGCTCTCCCAAAGGTGTTTTTGCTGGCTTGATCATGTCAGCTGTATGCAGGATGGTTGAATTCCCAAAGAGCTTCTGTATGATGAGTTTGCCTCTGCCTCTAGACCCACAGAAATGACTGTTCCATGCTTCAAAGATGTCTGCAAGCATGACATGAAGGCAGGTGATATCAGTCCAACAGGCTGGGAAGCCATGGCTGCAGATCGCATTACTTGGAGACTGGCTCTCAAGACAGGCAGCCACATGAGCGAGAAGAAGAGTGAGGAGTTTTGGGAGAAGAAGTGAGAGTGCAGACGGAACAGGACAGTTTTGGTACCTACACAGCCAGGCATTGGCTACACCTATATAAATTGTAACAGAGCCTGCTGTCCAAAAATCAGACTTTACAGTCACAGCAGGCATTGCACTTCAACCATCAACTAATTTTATGATGCACACTTCATTGTCTGTTAAGACAGTGAAAGGCTATATATATATATATATATATATAAATATAAAGAATGAGAAGGTCACACTGAAAAACCAATCAGTAAAAACTAAATGAAATCTCCAGCCAAGCTAGAACTTCCAATGAATGACCTCCTAAACCTCCTGTGACAGAGGTACATGGGATATATACAAATGACCATTATAAACATCAGGTTTTTAAGCTGTATGGCAATTCTGATTGCCACTGACTTTTACATTTGAAGTCATTTTAATGGACAATTTCAGGCCAATAGAGCCAAACCCCACTAGCTATGGATACGCATATCTCAGCCTTGTTATGACATCATCAGCATAGCACAAGCAGAGTGTTTGACTAAGCATAAGAAACACAGGGTTGTTATACCCAGCTGATGTCCATTATCATTAGGGTGACTGCAAAATATCCCAAGTAACAAATTAAAACAAAGAGTGAGAAGGTCACACTGAAAAAACAATCAGTAAAAACTAAATGAAAACTCCAGCCAAGCTAGAACTTCCAATGAGTGACCACCCAAACCTCCTGTGAAAGAGGCACATGGGATATATGCAAATGACCCTTATGAACATCAGGTATTGCAGTTATATGGCGAGTCTGATTGCCCATGACTTTTATATTTGAAGTCGATTTAATGGACAATTTCAGACCAATAAAGCCAAACCCCACTAGCTATGGATATGCATATTTTTGGCCTTGTTTTTTATATATATATATATATATATATATATATATATATATATATATATATATATATATACGGGTCCAGGACTAATGCTCCACCGGCCATTTCACCGAATGTGAAATGGCCGTGCATACTTACGCGAAAGTGCTTTTCACCGAAGAAGCACTTTCGTGTAAGTATGCCTGTTGCAGAGATTGCACTACAGTGGGGATAAGGGAAAATTCCCTTTTCCCCACTGTAGTGCGACCTCGGAATGAGAATATAAAAATAGGGGTGTGTGGGGGGTGCAGGGGGGCTTGCCCCCCTGCACAAACATAAATGTAATGTTTATTTATTTATTTATTTAACACACATTAACGGAAGCGCTTTTTCAGTGAAAGCACTTTCGTTAAAGTGTGTTCGGTGATAGTGGATTCGTACTGTTGAATTTTCATTCAACAGTCCTAGATCCATATATAAATATATATATATATATATTTATATATATATATATATATATATATATATATATATATATATATATATATATATATATATATATATATATATATATATATATATATATATATATATATATCTGTAGATAGCTAGATAGATAGATAGATAGATAGATAGGGGTCCTTATCAGTTGATTGAGTTTTCAGTCACTCGAACTCCATATGGTTCAGACCATATGATTGAGTTTTTGAAAACTCACAACTTTTGAATGGAGATGGCAGTACAGCAAGGATTGGGAAATTTTTCCTTTTCCTCAGTGTAGTGCGATCTTGGAGTTGGTATATATAATTTGTAGGGAGTGCGGGAGGTACAGTGGAGCTTGCCCCTTTGCAAAAATGTAAAAAAGGTAGATTTTTGTGGGGTTTTTTTGATGTTTGAGTTTTTCCAGAACAAAGAAAGAAAACAAGCAGGCAATGGTGTATCCAACTGTTTAATGAATGTAAGCGCTTTCACTGAACCAGGTACTTCACCTTCTTCAGACAAGTAAAACCTTTATACTTCTCAGTTTAAAAATCCTTACACAAACCTGCTGAGCCAATGAGCTAGGGCTAGAGAAAGTAATTTTTTTTTGTCTGAATTTATTTGGGCTTGGCTTTATTATGAAAGTAATGGTAATGCTGGTAGATATTTGTGGTCTTATCCTTTTTCCAGGTGTCACATGCATTATCTTCTAGGCACAAGTTGTTTTGTAGGTACAGGGTGCCATGGGTTTGGGGTAGATTTGACTCTTGCATGCCTGAGTGGGGTATGAGAATTTAAGATGTTTAAAAAATTGTTAAGGTGGACAGGTTTCATCTAGTAGAAGGAGCTTTGGTGCACACCAGTTATAAGCCAAAATAAATCCTTGTTGAAGTTAGAAAGATTCCCAACAGGATTGTAGACTGATGACTCTCTGTGTTTGTATAGGGAGGTGAGAACAAATATTGGATGGTGATCATTTAGGGTGCCTGCAGAACACCAGTATGACTGATGTTTGGGTAATTAGTCAGGATACAGTCTAGTATGGACAATTGCCCTGTGGATGTATTGTGTGCAGTAGAGGAGCTGATTGATTGAGTGAAGCTGAAAAGGTTTATAAAGAGAGGTTGATTGGGAATGCTGTGGAAGACCAGCTGATGTTTACAATGCTTAGGATGATAGTTTTAAGTGGTGTACTGGAAGATAACCAGGAAATAATTAATTCCGATATGGCTTCCAGGGCTTGTTTCTTGTCCTGCAATCAGTGTAGCTGTATGCTGTTAGCTTTGCTTAAAAAAATACAAGCTAGCCATCTTTGTTTCCTCTGTAAAGGCATACACACTACAGGACGTGCTTCCCCTCCCAGCCCCCCTCCTCACCTCAAGCACTATTATTCTGAATTCTATCAGTTTGTTCAGGATTTAACAGAAAGAAGCAAATATTTAAACATACCTGTGTAAGGTTTATACAAATATAGCTGCAGAATTGGCATTACCATCTGTTGCGGCATATATTTGCTCCCTCAGAAACTAGAGTGTAGGTGTCTTAATATTTAGCATGTTTTAGTGAGAAACCATGTTCTTAAGAAGTTATTACACAAGGCCTCTCTTGGCATTTCCCTCACCACCTGCGCATACCTGGATTAGTTGGCTGCAATCTGATTGTTTTTTGCATACACGCAGCTGGTCTGCAAGGTGGATCTTAGTAACAGTATAACACACCATCCAATAGCACAGTCAGATCTACTGTCTGTCTTACTTGCCCCTCCTACCAGATGTGAGTGGACAGAGGTTTCATAGCTTTCTAGGTTCTCAGCGCCATTTTTAAAATAGTTTAGACCCAGACCAGACATGTCCTCATAGTAATTTGCTCACCTTTATAAGTACAGTTTTTTTAGTGTTATTACTACCGATTTTACCTTTGCCATGTACAACATTGTCTGATTGTTTATATTCATTTAAAATGTTAGGCTCAGTATAGTTGGGAAAGCCAATGTTGGTTTTCTAACAGGAGGTGACAAATGCTTTTGTTCGCAATTTGCTAGTTCATTTATCAGTGTATTAGGAGACAGCAATTTCTTTTAGCAAGTGTATATGTTATTAGTTATTGTCCTGCTCATTTATTGACTACAAGGAGTGTTACTTGCACTTTGTCTGGGTCTGCCACATTCTAGCATTACCAAGACTTCAGGCAGTTCGCTGTTTAATAGCGACTGCTTCCCTAGTCATTAATTGCTGTATTTTTTCTTTTCAAATATTAGCGACTGCTTCCTAGTCAGTACTTACTGTGATTTTCCTTTAAAATAGTTGGTGTTTGTATGGTTTAAAGTGGAACATTTGTACATATCTAACCTGATGTAATTTATGAGGACTGCTAACAAAAAGCTGTACCCTTTAGATATTCTCTGAATGTTATTTGAATATGTAACTATAGTTCCTGGTAGCTCACATAATATCTTAGTGCATGTATTATATGCTGTATGCACTATCAGTTGCGTCATCTCTTGCCTCCTTTTCCTGCCTCAGTCCTTCTCCGGTACTTTCTCTCTTGAAAAGTCTAACCTCTTTGCCTCTCTTTCTCTCTACAGTCTCCTACCATATTTTGTGCTTTGCCATTGTGCCTTTAATCAAACCCATTGTGTCTTCAAGCAAACCCAGGCTGCTATAGTGAAAAAGGCATTGCACTGTAAACAGGACCTGCATACTACAATTCCAGGACTTATTTCTTGTCCTGCAATCAATGTAGGTGTATGCTGTTAGCTTTGCTTAAACAATACAAGCTAGCCATTTTTGTTTTCTCTGTAAAGGTATGCACACTACAGGATGTGCTTCCCTTCCCAGTCTCCCCTCCTCAACTCAAGCGCTATTATTCTGAATGCTATCAGTTTGTTCAGGATTTAACAGAAAGAAGGAAATATTTAAACATACCTATGTAAGGTTTATAGAAATATAACTGCAGAACTGACATTACCATCTGTTGCTGTATGTATTTGCTCCCTCAAAAACTAGAGTTTAGGGGTATTAATATTTGTTCAAAATAATCCAAAAACAAACTGAAAGACAAAAAAACACCGGAGACACTGGTACATAGATATCCACGTTTTACTCACAATTCTGGTACCTTGGCTTACACAAGCCTTCCAAGGACTAAATTCATCATCTGGGATACCATATTAAATACAACTCTCAATTATCCAATTGACATATTATATAATTATGTGATTATATAATTAAATTCATTATATTCACTTCAAGAATTGAACAAAAGAAAAAATCTTCACAATTTATCTGTCATTTGATACAAAATTTCTTCAAAAATATCTAGAAATGCAAAATCTGAGTGCATTACAAAAGCTTTTCATAAAATTGCAAATGTTTTGTATGACCATTTTCTCTGCTCAATATATACAAACATTTGTGAAAAATCAATATAAACATGTATACTGACATAATAATATAACCAGACACATAATCTTCTGAGACACAATCATACATTCAAGTCCAACTCCATGTTCAAACCATTGGGCCACAGGGTGTTAAAATTAATAATATATCTGGTCTCCATTTTTAACAAGGCCCTTACCAAATCAAAGCACTGTTTCTCAAACCCTTTGGCTAATACACTAAAAACTAAACTATCCAAAAACCCCCTGTGCACTTGATGAAAATGTAGGGCTATTGGGCTCTCCATTCTGGCATTCCTTATATCCCCCATATGTTCCATTATTCTTTTTTAACTGGTCTTTTGGTCTGGCCAATATACCACAAGGATGGTTCACAATCACATCCCAGGATGTATACAACTCCAGAAGTATTACAACTAAAATGACCACGGGACCTGTGAGTTCGACCATTAATACTTACTCCATTTAGATTTTTTACCTTACTGCATACCTTACATTTACCACAAGGAAAAGTACCCTTGCTTGTACCCGTATGCTCATATATCTTGTTATTCCAAATCTCTTTTAAATTACAAACTCTACTAAAGGAGAAAGTAACCTTATCAGGAAAAAGATGTCCCACTCCACTGTCCTGCTTAGCAATGGGCCAAAATCGAGTAACCAACTCCTGGATGACCGAAGAGAAGTCAGAATATTTATTAACAAAACATATATCTTCCACTATTTCCCTAGGCTCCCTGGTCCCTATTTTTGTCCCAGTTCTTCTCCTGGATGTAAATGAACCTGATATCTGCATACTTACCATAACTTTCTTTTCGGATTCATCCAAAACTGTTAAAGAATACCCTCTTACCAACAATTTTTCTCTTTCTATGAGATATTCCCTATTTAACTGGGATTTATCAAACGTGTTGTTACTAATTAGTTTGAATAGCATTAATATTTAGCATGTTTTAGTGGGAGATCCTGTTCTTAAGAAGTTAATACACAAGGTCTCTCTTGGCAGTTCCGCAGTTCCCTCACCACCTACACCTACCTGGATTAGTTGGCTGCAATCTGATTGCTTTTAGCATACACGCGGTTGTTCTGCAGGGTGGATCTTCCCACTCTGTTCGCCGTTCGCCCTTCACTTCACTTGGGCTCATTCCTTTCCCCTACTGTACCCGCATTCTCACCCACCCCTACATTAATTATACTTGTTCTGTCCTCACCACTCCCACTTTTTCCTATAATCACCAATCACTAACAGGCCCCTACAGTCCCACCTACATATCCACTCACTACTATCTATTTTACTTCCACATATCCACCTAACTACTATTTTAGTTCCTTCTACCACTCACTAACTCCTAATCTCATCTCTCAGAGATTCACCTCCCATAATGTCTCCCCTAGCAACAACGCTGACATGCCTATTGCCTTTCTCCATAGCTCTGCTACTACTCACTAACCTCACAGCCCTAGGCCCTCACTCCCTAACCTCCATACTCAACTCAACATTCCCACATTCAGTTACCAAAGGACACTCCTACTCTCACATATCTCATAGCATTTACCCCCATTCTCCTCTCCTATGCAGTAAACTCCTAGTCCTCACTACTAACTTTTCTTTATACTACAAACACAATAGTCTAGCACAGCTTCCTACCCTCTTTCTTTCCATGGTAAAAGATTCCTTTCACAATTTTTTTTCTCATCTTCTCCCTTATATGTTCAGGAGGCATTCACCCTAACCCAGGTCCCTCCTCCTGTACAAACCTCCATATAACCACTATTAACTTTCAAAGTATCTGCAACAAAACCTCTGAATTTCATGCCTGGCTAACTCTAAATAGAACTCATATCATAGCTGCTACTGAAACCTTGCTGAAGCCAAACATCCAAGACTCTGAATTCCTTCCTCCTAATTTCAATGTAATCAGGGTCAACAGGAAACACAAAAAAGGAAGTGGTGTCATCTAATTGACCCTAATACCCTTAACATATCCACCTTTCCTAATACTATTCCTAAATCCCATAACACTGAAATCCTAATTTTATTCCTCGACCTTAATAATTCCAAAAAACTCTGTATTACAGTCATTTACATTCCACCTGAGAATAATATCCCAGTTCTAGAAGACATTCTTTCCTGGATTTCCCATACAATAAAAATTAAAACCATTATATTAGGTGACATGAATATTGACTGGGCTGCTACTTCCACTGTCCAGTCCCCCAATAGCATTAACCTATTCCACTTTACTCTACTAATTATGTCTACCACTACATATAACTCCAAAAATAACAAAGGCTCACTTCTAGACTGGATCTTGGTCACAGACCCTTCCATATATCAAGTTGTCGGCACCCTTCCAAATTCCTTTAGGGATCACCTCCCAATCTACAGTCTGCATAACTGCACATCTCTGCCTAAAACCCACAATATTAGAGTCATACAAAATTTATCATAATTTTCCCCAACAGATTTAATACTATCCTTAAAGGTCACAACTGGAGCTGTCTCAAAACCTTACCACTACATGATGCCATTCTTTACTTCAACAACTCCTTTCTTAGTATTCTCCACAACCTGGCTCCCACTGGAGCCATTAGAATCAAATCCAATCATGCCCCTGGCTTTCTAAACCTACAAAAGAAATCTTGCAAAAGAGGGACAAAGCCTGGAAGCTTTGGCTGACCTCTGATAACCCCTCCAATCTTATCCATTTTAAACAAATTCACAACCTCTCTAAAAAACTTATCCGCAAAGACAAACAACAATATTTCTGGAACTTACAATTAAACAGGAAAAATAACCCCAAACTTTTCTAGTCTTCTATCAATAATCTTCTGAACCCTGGCACTAAAACCAGCCCTTATCCCAACCCCGACATATCACCTGACCTTATTGCCTCCAAATTTAACTCTTATTTCATTGATACTATAGCTAATCTCACAGCTTTCTTTTCCTCCCCTCTTCCTAGTAATCCTAACCTCAACTCTCCTTCCTCCTCACACCTTCCTCACAATACCACATCCCCATTTACACCTACACAAAACTGGAAAAAACACTTTACTCATACTGACTTTAATATTTCCTCTATTCCTACTTCCTATGTAAAAACACTCTTGCTAAAGCTAAAACCCCGCTCCAACTCTGCTAACAACATTCCTGCTAAATTCCTCAAGATTGCCACAGACACAATAGCTTATCCAATCCGCATTCTTATCAACAGACTGATCCAAGAATCTTATGATCCCTCCTTATGGAAAAAAGCCATTATCCTACCCCTCCATAAAGGGGGCCCTTTATCTGACATATCTAACTTCTGACCTATCACTCTACTTTCCCTGATATCTAAAATCCTCAAAAAATGTATCCAAAAACAACCAGTCAACTAACTGTTAAGCAGCAACAACCTCTCCCCAACTCAACATGGATTACACACTGGTCACAGTACCTCTACTGCCCTCATATCTTTCTTGGACACCATTAACAAAATCCATGACTCCAGCCTTATAGCATCTACTCTCTTTCTAGATCTATCCAAGGCATTTGATACCATATCCCATTCTATCCTTCTCTCTCAACTTTCTTCCATTGGGCTGTCTTCTCCACCACTTACCTGGTTTGAAATCTATCTCTCTAATAGACAACATGCCGTCGAATGTCAGCACTCAATCTCTCCCTACCTCCACAAGCCTACTGGTGTCCTTCAAGGTTCAATTATTGGTCCCCTTCTATTTAACATTTTCATTAACAACTTACACCAAGCTTTACCACACTCCTCTCTAGTCCAATATGCTGATGACTCGACCATAGTCTGTTCTGCACCCAACCCAGTTATCCTCCAAAAAATGACCCAAACAGCTTTCTCTACTGTTGAATCTTGGCTCCACCAAAATCACCTGTCCTTAAATGCCAAAAAAACAAAAAAAAAAACAAACTTATGTTGTTTACCAACCAAAAAAAATACCTCTGTTAATGTTCAAGACTTTAACATTCTCTCTTTGAATTCTATAAAAATTGAACTTGCAGCTAATACTAAACTCTTAGGGGTTATAATAGACAACAATCTAAAATTTGATCTACATATCCAATCTAATTTCTCTAAAACTGACAAAAAACTTGGTCTCCTCTATAGGCATCATAAATTCCTCTCCCCTTCTACTAAACAAGCCTTAGCCCTCTCTTAACTGCTTCCTTCTCTTACCTATGGTACACCTTTACTAACTAACCTTCAGTCTTCCCTAAAACTAAAATTAGAATCGTGTTACAACAAAATTGCCAAATTTGCTTCTAACTTTCATCATTCTACCCATCACTGTACAGCCTTAAGAAATCTCCACTGGTTCGAATTCCAGCGCTTCCACCTACACCTCCAACTAACTACCTCTCATAGACTAATTTACAAACCACAAGACTGCCCTGCACTCAGCTCCTTATTTGCTCCTTACTTCACTATTAGTTCATTATGCTCAGAAAATCAAAACGTACTACAAATCCACAAACCTAACCTTCCAGATGGTAAACTCCTATACTCCTGAACTATGGCCAGGCATTGGAATGATCTCTCCTCCTCTGTACACTCTGAACAACATCCCATCAAATTCAAAACTCCCCTCCAAAATCACCTTCTTTCCAACTGGATTTGCAACTGTTCTGCCTTGTCTAATGCCATCACCTAACCCTCTCTCCCCTAAACTCAGTCCTAGTATTCATCTTGTTAACATTCCAACCACCTAACCACACTTTTCATCCATTCAAAAAGACCTTGATGTCACATCAACCATTACTAAATCTTTTATACTTCTGACTACTTTAATGTCATGTAACCCTATTCTCTTTTCTTTTTTATCTTCTCTCCTCAATTATTTAGACTCGAATCCACAGTCACCCCTCAAATAAACTGATAAACCTAGCTTTCTTCTTAATTCAACAGATGATTTTTGTTTCATTTCAAATCACCTATTTTTGTTTTTTGCTTTATTTTAATCCTACATTTGTAGTTCTAAGTTGTATCACTTCACTGTCATTGTTTGTATTGTAGTTATTCTTGTAAATATTGTAACTACCTTGTGGCAGCCACCTCTGTATTGTACTGTAATTTTCCTTATTGTATTAGTATATTGGAGCTTTTTTCCCCAGGCCTCCACTGAAAATAGGCTCTCATCAGCCCAGTGGACTTTCCCAGTAAACAAATGTCATAAATAAATAAACAAACAAACAAATAAATAAATAAATAAATAAATAAAATATGGTGCAGTATGAGCCACCAGAGGGTGGAATAGAAGGCTGTGATGCAAATAGCCTTGTCATTGTTAATCTTTAGGAGTAAGATCAGATTTCTGCTTTTGGGAAAGATTAATGCAATTTATGGTATAGAAAATGTGCATTATTTTGGTGGAGTAGTGCAATGCCACCTCTTTTTTGTTTGTGCAGTCAAGGCATAGTAAGCTGTAACCTGATGGCAAAATCTCTTTAGAGGCTATAGTGGGATTTAACCATGTCTCAGTTATGGCTAAAATGTCAGGACTCTCTGATTCAGTCCAGGAATGCAGGCAGAAGATTTTATTACATATGCTCTGAGCATTTTGATTAAAGTTTTAGTGTATTTATGTTGGTTGAGTGTTTTTGTGAAGTGTTAATATGGTCCCTAGCACTTGGCTGGCTGTCCAAACTGTGTAGAAGTGAATTGAAAGATGAAGGGAAGATGACTGAATGGTTTATGTAGTTTACTAGTTTGGTAATGGCATTGACAAAAAGGCAGGAGTCAGAGGTGGACGTGGCAAAATTAAAGATGTTAAGATTTGCACTGGGTGTGATGAGGGTGGACAGGATTAGGAATAAGTATATTAGAGGGTCAGCCCAGGTTGGAGACAAAGCCAGACAGCCAAGATTACATTGTTTTGGCCATGCGCTGAGGAGGGATGCAGAGTATATTGGGAAAAAGATGCTAAAAATGAAGCTGCCAGGTAAGAGGAAAAGAGGAAGGCCTAAGATAAGGTTTATGGATGTGGTGAGAGAGGACATGCAGGTGGTTGGTGTGACAGAGCAAAATGCAGAGGACAGGAAGAAATGGAAACAGATGATCTGCTGTGGCGACCCCTAACAGGAGCAGCCGAAAGAAGAAGAAGAAGACTAGTTTGGTAATGGGGAAAAGTTTGAGATGTTTGGAATATGAGGGAAGACAGTAAGGTAGTAGGACATGATGGAGACTGGCACTATAAAGTTGTGGACTGGTAACAGAGTAAGACTGAATGAGAAAGGGGATATTAGTATTTGTAGATTTAGTGTACAAGGCTTGATTAAAATGGGTGTTATGGTAGTTTGTGAGTAGAGTAGGGATAAGAAGGAGTATTGTAAGGGCTGGGACTATCATTTTATTTGAATTATAGATTGAGATAAATTGATCTTGAGTGGGGTGAGAAGTGTTTTTGTGATGTAGAAAGTGTGGGGTTAGAAACTACAGGAGGAAGAAAAGGGGCTATTCAAATAGGCAGAGGAGATAAGGACTGAATAATTATTAGGTGGAGGTAGGAGGAAGTGATGTCAAAGGAAAAGGTAAAGGATGTAATCAGAATGTTATTTAGTAAGGATGTAATAAGAATGTTATTTAGTAGGTGAAAACAATTTGTAAAAATGTTTGAAAGTATAGTAGCAAGTCTCAGAATTCACTTTTTTGTTGAATCGCATTTTATTTTTTTTAATTGCAAAGATACAGGGCAGGATTCACGAAGGCTTGCATGGAGTGTAAGAGACGTGCAACACTCCATGCAAGCCTTGCGATCCAGGAACAGCCCTAAACTCTATGTAAGAGACCAGCTAAAACGTCTCTTACACGGACTGGGTGTGGACATGCTAAATACCTCACTTGCAGCCGAAAGGTATGCAAATGAGGTATATTAGTGATCCACGAAGCAGAAACCAGTCCGTGTAAGAGACGTTTTAGCTGCAGAAATGTACTCAGTTGACAACTGAGTACGTTTCTGCAAATTCCACAACGGAGCCATGTCAGCTCCAAAAAAAGGGTGCATATGACTCAGGCAGCATGCCAATGACCAAATATGTGGCCATTGGCAAGATAACCCGATGCAAAAATATTAAAAATATAATTTTTTTTTTTCGTCGATCGCCGATGTTTAAGCCCAGCGCAGCCCCACACAAATGGGCTGCGCTGTATAAAACCATAAAAAAGAAGGTTATAAACCCACAAATGTGGGTTTCATGCAATACATGGAATGACAATGCAGGGACCAGCAGACCAAAAACAACATGGCCACCGTGTAGTGGTTGCTAAGGGGGGAAGCTGAGTCTAAGACATGTAACTAAGCATTAGTAGGCAATCTCATGTAAATGAGGGTTAGGATACTGAATCTCACAGTCACATAGCAAATGAGCACAGTCTGAGTAGTGTAAGAGATACATAAGGGGGAATAATAGAGTAGGAGATAGATGACATCACAGGGGGGAATGGTAGAAAGAAATGCAGTTCATTGGAGGTCAGTGTAACATAACAGATGACAGACACAGATCATGGAAAGAGGTGTGCCACTAGATAAGTCATGGAAAGTCAAGAAATGGAAGGTGTACACTGTTACTTAGACCAAAGTTTCTTGCTGGGCGTGCATGCGCACGTGTGCGCACCATGAAGCGCGAGTAGGGCAGTGTGTGCGCATGTAAGGCAGACTGAGCATGTGGGAGCGTGCTGGGAGATGTTTAACACTGTTTGCGCTGGTGTGCGCACGTGTAGGGCAGGCTGAGTATGTTGGAGGCTGTTGGCAGACGTGTAACAGTGTTTGCGTGGGTGTGCGCGTGTTTTAACCCGAATAAGTAGATTCTGAACTGTGTAAGCACATGTGCGCGCGTGTAAGCCACTGTGAGCATGTTTCTGATGGTATGCACGTTGCTCCCCCCTGAGGAAACAGAGAGGAAAAAGGAAGCAACAGAATTAATAGGAAGCTAGCAGGGATAACTGCTGAAGCTAGCAGGTGAAAACAATTAGAAGCAGGCAATTACACAGGCAGAATAGTAGCCCAGCCCAGCACTTAAAACTCTGCAAACAGTAGTGCAGGATGTTTCTCTTAAGAGACACTGCAAGACAGGAGTAAGCTAATAGAAGTGAAAACTGAAAAAGCTTCACTCAGAGCAGAAATGTTAGGGGCTGCCATAGCTGTCATAATGAGACATAGGCGACTTGCTGAGGGTGGTGACAATGCAGATGGTGCCAGACAACCCACAGTGAGGAGACGGAGAAGAGTGTACAGGCCCAGAGTCACCTACTACGGGTTACATGAGCTGGAGATAGTAGAGCGCTATAGAGTGGACAGAGAGCTCCTGCAGCAAATTGTTGAGCTGTGCAGGCCACGCCTCACACACAGAACCAACAGAGGGGAACCCATCCCAGTGGAAACCAAGGTATGTGTTGGCCTAAGAATACTAGCAACAGGTACCTTCCAGAGACTAACTGGCGATATGATGGGGATATCACAGGCATCAGCCTCCAGGGTACTGCACCAGTTCCTGGATGCCATGTCAGCACATGTCAGTGATCATGTATATTTCCCCAATGCCCGTGAGGTATTGGCCAGCAATATGCGTCTCTTCCAGCAAATAGCGGAATACCCTGAGGTAGTGGGTGCAATAGACTGCACGCACATACGCACCAAAGCACCAGCTGGTGAGCGGGGTAGGGCCTACATTAACCACAAGGGCTTCCCCTCCATCAACTGCCAGGTCATGTGTGATACCCAGGGCATAATAATGAATGTGTGTGCTGGCTGCCCTGGGAGTTACCACGATTCCCACATCTGGCATTTGACGCAGCTGTACCAGACATTTGCCAATGGGGACATCCGACACAGACACCTAGTGGGGGATGCAGGTTATGCACTGGAGCCGTGGCTGATGACACCCATCAGAAATGCACACACACCTGAACAGGAACGCCATAATGAGGCACACGCACAAACACGTAATGTAATAGAGCGTGTGTTTGGGCTGCTCAAGTCACGGTTCCAGTGTCTGGATACATCTGGTGGAGCCTTGCAGTACACACCAACTACATGTACCCAAATTGTCATGGTATGTGCTATGCTACATAATATGATCTTGCGAAAACAGCTGCAGCAGGACCAGCATAGGGCCGGGCCAAACAGTCCCCCACCATTGCCAAGGCCATCACAGGCAGAGCGTGACTCGGAGGAGGAACAACCTGAGCCTGCCCCAGTAGGCAGAAGGAGGCGTGCTCAGTATGCCCTGGCCTTGGCAAAGAGGCAACGCATAGCACATACACTGGCTCAGTAGGAACCCTGGGAATGATACCCCTCTGACTCACTCAAATAATAACATGGATGCCTAAAATGACATGACCTGCTCACAAACATGTACAGGGAAGTGTAATATGCGCATCCGACAGAGGCAGCCCTGCAGCACCACCTGAGGCATGAATGCCATGTGTTAAGTAATGTAACACCATGTACTATATGCACACCTGAGCACCCTGACTAACATCCACCCTCACCAAGCATGAAGCCACAAAATGACGATGGGATGATCAAGTGCAATAACTGGCTGAAGTAATGCAGTTAGTCAAAGGGGAGCCAATGTGTTTCAGGCTGGGAAGACATGCGGAGCATGACATGATGCACCACCTGCTAGGGGTGGCATGCACCTATCATGCCATGCCCCATGGATACTGGCAAAGGCTGTCAGTACCCACAGCATGCCCTGAATAGGTAAGTCTCAAAATACAAACCCACCTTCATAGGTTCCACAAGGGATAGGAACCTAGATGTAATGCTACCCAATGACAGATGTCTAAACAGCAAGATGTGTGCAGTGTAAATGCACACAGTATGGAGAATGTAGATACCAGTCCTGTAATAGAGAACTGGGTCAAGGCTCACATCAGCACCCTAACACTACCAGGTCACACCTCATACTGTGCTGTACAGCCGCAAAACATGGAACAAGCTACAAAAGGAAGGTGACTAGCAATAAATGTCAAGGATAACCACACCCCCATGTTGGTACCACAACAAGAAGCAGCATGGATTAGCCATGGTCAAATATCAATGGCTAAAACCGCCTCCCAGTATATAGCCTGCTGCAGACTACTGTCCTAATACCAGGAACTGCACCTGGCCTATGTCGGAATACATGAATATATCAAGCCCCCCAAACCACATTATATTGCTTGACTGAAAATACCCAGACATACACCGGGAGCATTATACTAGCACCAACACAGTAGGAGAAAATTTCCCAGAATCCATAAACCAAAATGCCCAGGAACAATGTACCACTCCCACAAGAGGGGTAAGCGTACTGGATGTGATAATCAGCAACATGTGTACTGGATGGCAAAATGAGAAGTGTACCCCTCACCGGTAAGACCAGACCATAGAGTAATCACACTGGATATACACATCCTGACCCCAGTCCCTGGCCAGAATACCACAGTGAAAAACATGTGTAAAGCATAGTTTGCAGCCCTCCAAACTGATGTTGAATCCACGAAAAGCCCTGTGCAAGTGCAGAATATGGGACACACCACAGAACATGTTATACAGGCATTCCATGAACACAGCCAGGAATGCTTGGAGTATGCAATCAAAAATAACAACAACACACAATGCCATACACGCAGGCATCTGGCATGCTGGACTCCAGCCATTACCAAACCATGCAAGAGAATGAGGAAGCTACCACATGATAGAGCAAACATAAAAAGGGAAGTAATCACTGACCAGTAGTATGGCAATAACATATGTCCACACATACAATCCACTAAGTCCAGCCACAACAAGTAGAATCTGTGAATCCAGAGGCAATGTGACACCAGTCCCAAGTACACAGACAACCACAACACCCCAATAAATACAAATATATGTGATAGATGCAACCATGTATCCAAACCAGAGGTTGAGCTCCACCAACTCAGTACTGTCAAAACTAGTCAGGAGGAGAAGGTAACCACATACACCACAAACCCAGTCCCACATAGACCTACCACAACTGTAAACCAAACACATAAACACAGACAAATATTCCCGGAGGCCTTAATTACAAACACACCACACCAACAGAAGCCTCCAAAGCAGATCACAAGCAACCACAACCTTCAAACATAGCACATGCAATGAATAGTACGCAAAGCTGGTGTGCCAAACAGTCACAGGCCAGAAGGAGAAACAACATGCCTGATACAGTTGTAATAAGTGTCTGTATAGGCAGACACACTGCTGTCCCACTCACCAGACTGAACAAGGGAAAGGGTAGAGTAAGCTGCCTGTAGGCTGCCACAAAATGCCACATAACACAAGTACGCAGGTCACCCCAAAGCAAGCAGAAATATGATGCACTCAATGTCCATGCTGGTGTGAATTACCTGAGATGTACCTCCCTGGTCAACATGAAAAGAGACATGGATGGTCCCTCTGAGTATGTACCCCAGGCCGGTATGACACTGGCTGTGTGCAGCATCCAACCCTCACCAAGAATGATGCCACAGTACAAACACAGAATGCTCATGTTTAACAGCTGGCACAGTTACAGCTGTCAGTTCAAGAGGGTCTAATGTCTGTCTGCTTGAGATGTCAAGCATGACAAGCCATGCTGCTGTTCCAGGGATGGCTTGCACCTGTTACCCGTGTGCGTCTGGATACTGGATAAGGCCTTTGCCGCCTCCATAGAGCCGTATGTAGGCAAGGCCAAAAAGACTACCCACCACCCTAGAAAACATAAGTGGTAGGAAACATAAGGGTAATGCTGACCAATGCCAGATGTGTAAACTGCAATATGCATGCCCCTGAGGCACTTCCCATTATGGAGAACATCGATGTCTGTGCAGTGACAGAAGCCTGCTGCAAGCCTAGTGATAGCACACCAGCACTACTAGGTTATACCACATAACATGTGTTATGGCCCCAACACCTGCACCAAAACATCAAAGGAGGGGGAGTATCCATATGCAGCACAGACACAGATATGGCCAGGTACCTGACAATGCACAAAGCAGCGGAGACCACCCATGTGCACCTAACTGTAGTCAAAACTGCTGTACAGTCTGTAGCATGCGACAGACCACACTCTCACACACAAGAACTCCACCCAGACATCCTGAAGACACTGGACAGTATGAATGTCCCACCAAATACCAGACAAGGTACACACAAATTAACACATAGGTGGCAAACCATTATGTATGCAAGGAGTAATCAGGGACCTAGGGACACAGGTCGACAGTAATCTGTCATGTGACACTCACAATGCCAATGTGGCTAGGAAGATTGTCGATATTGGACATCGTATCATGAAAGGATTCACATCTACATCAACAGAGGTCACTGTGCCGCTGTACTGTTCCCTTATCAGACCCATAATCTAGTACAATGACTCATATGGGATGTACCGTACGTGACACCTGCAGCGGTTCGGAAGACTTCATATTTACCCCACCAACAGGATAAAGGGTGTGAAATATATGTCATATGCTGCCTGGCTGTAGACACCCCAGCTGAATGCAGTCACAGACTGCCTACACAGAGGCATTGTATGTCTGTTGTACAAGGCTATGTCCAACACAGGAGTAATGGACATGCTCCACCACAGGAAATCAAAGCCATTGGAGCTGTGAGAGTGACAGATGTCAGCCTCAACACATAATGAAATAAGATGTGCTGGAGGGACAGATACATAACCCAGAGGCTCCCCACACCCAGAAACAGGATCCCAATCCATGTTAGGCAGAGCCCCTCACTGACACCCCTCAACAGGAATATTGCCAAGTGGATGGATGATTGTACATGTATACTGGGGGTCCTCACTGTGTCACGACCAGACAGAGGCACAGTGAAGAAATTCATAAATGGCCATAATAGAACATAGCAAGGGGTGGCGAAAGACACACATACTCTGGCTAGGCTTACTAATGGCCTAGGGTGTATAGCCTAGTATGAACCCATGAACCTATGAAGATACAAAACGTACAGGACACCAAGGATAATCACAAGGCTTACCCAACTGATGGTAGGAACCATGTTGGGCATCCACAGATATGCTCCGAATCACACAGATATTACAAACAACATACCAAACACACACACATATTGCTAACATACAACCTGTCAGGTGCAGTGCAAACACCCTTCCCCAGAGTGCAAAATACCTATCCCAGCAGACTGATGGTCCCCTGACATTGCAGATGCTGAGGTAACAGCCATCATCTGCAAAGCAGAACACACAGCAGCAAAGGTATGTGATGGTGTCCTGTGCTGAGGCCAACATGGACTCCAAGAATAATGGAATGTCAAATCACACTACTGCCCAATGTCAGCCTTACCACAGGATATGTACCCAAGGAGCAGTATACAACAACAGTGGTCCATCACAACAAAGGTGTTGCCTGAATGGATACTCCAAACTACCACCCCAGGATCCTGACAAGCTTGTTCTGCACAGCTATGGAAAGGATCAGTATGTACCACAGACAGAAGGCTATTGTGGACCTACTGATACTGGACCCTACACAGTGTGGCTGTCGTAACTGCAGATCCTGCCCCTAAACATGCTTGAGCCATTTGAAGCAGTCATTAAGGTCATTGATGAGGGCAATGTGGTCCACACAGCGTAGCTGGACTGTGCACATGCTTCTAGACAATACCGTACGAGTTCAGTATGGATATGTTCACCAGCTTAAATATATACCCCTATGTCAGTAGAGGGGTTGCAAACCAGACCAAGGACAGAACTGACATGGTCAGACATGCCGCATCCATGTCAGACTACAAAGCAGATATGAGTGGCATCCCACAAGGCCTGGTCTTGCCCCCCCCCGTTCTGTATATATGTCCCATAGGTATAGGCCAACATGGAAGGACTGTGACTGAACATGTATGCAGAGGAGTACAAACAGCCCACCATATCTGACCCCCAGCTGACACAAGCAACCCACAAAAGGGCCACCTACAAACAGACAACTGGATCCATAGCCATGTCAGCAAGCTAATTGCAGAACTGTGTATAGACAACCACCGTGAATATACAGTAAGTGCCCACAAATTACCACACAGGTGTTAACCCATGACGTACCTAACATGTAATGTGAGACCTGGGTTTAAAAGGTGATAGATATCCTGCACTGGACAAACATGTGGCTGTTGTGTTCGCAGAAACATATACTATATACCCACCCAAACATGAAGGTTGGCAGATGTAGATAAGGGGAACTCACTGTGGCTCTGCAGTCATCCTCCATCAGCGTCACAAGTGACTACAATAGCCCCTGTGGGATATACCGCAGCAGACACCTCCATCAACTGTAAAGTCCACAACAGTACCCCACCAGGAGTAGCAAAGAGCATGAACAGATGCCATGTGTTGCCTGAGTAAACAAACTGCACCCCACACACCGCCATACTGCCCAGCTACAGGCAAGCTGTGCCTGATGTATGAAGCCATGTCCAACCTGGAATGAATGAACATGTTGCACCTTGTACAATCTGAATGGCAGTGAGCTATGCACATGAGAGACCTGAACCCCAGCACTGACATACATAGGACAAGCTGTACAGAATGATCCATAACACAGAAGGCACCCCCACTCTTCAGTAAACTCCTGGTACAGGTCAGCCAGAGAGTCACATATCGACACCCCTCAAGAGGAATCCTGATGAGTGGATGGGAGATGGTAGGCTAACCCTGGGTATCACTGTTATGTCAGAGGTAGACGGAGGCACAGTATACTAACCATGACATATGTCATGGCAAACTCCAGTTACAATGTGTGTCGAAGGACAAACACACCCTGTGACTAGCATCAGAAATGGCCTATGGAACATTGCTAGTGTTTGCCAATGTCCACCCATGTTGTGGAATACACTAGCAATGTTGGACGAGCCTGGTGTAGGTAGTCCATATCTGAACATAATGCAACATGGTCATATGTGCACAACTGGCCCCTACACAGTCTGTTGTGCTCACTATGAAGATGTCAAGCAGTCATAGGACTAAAGCCCAGGATACTGTCCACCACAGTGAAAGTACTGAACCAGTACACTATACGGTACTACAGTGTTAGGTCATTATGAAAGTATGTTGAAAACTGTCTGCAAAGTATCCCATGCAATCCCTGCAGGCACAGTATAATCCCTGTTGTGGCAGACACGAAGCAGTTGGCCAGGTAGTACACAACATGACACCCAACACACAACCATAAACGTGAGATATTGTTGAAGTTCACACACACCCAAATATGTGGTGGACTTCAGAGTGCAACATATGGAAAGCTCACACTGGGCATGCTCACACACTTTGATAAATGAGGCATATGTCAGACAACATGCCATGGAAAGGCTGAACTGGGCATGCTCACACACTTAGGCCATATCTCCGTTTAGCAGTTGGCCACACATATCTGGTATTTGTACGTGTCAGTCCAGGAACCAACCACAATACAGCAATCTGCCCAGTGCACACAGTAAATGACTACAGAGACATAAGTGATATAGTGGATCGCCGTCATATGCAAACATCTTCCACAGATACACAAATTGGTCATAGGAACAGGGAATGCTATGGCAATAAAGACCTGCAAACAGTAGAACAGCACAACAAATATTGTGCATCTGACAATTGAACATATGGGTGTAGAGGTCAATACTAGGTTTGTTGCCCTAGGGAATGACAGCTCAGCCAGAGTGTGCTTGGCATCTGCACCCCCAGGACAGTAGGCTACTGTGCCACTGTAAAGTAGGTCACAGAAGGCAACATGTGAGGCTAGTGAGCTGTGCCTCTGTCAAGCAGGGGCACCTTGGAGGTCACAGGGATTGAATGTGCTAAGCCACAGCCATGTTGTCGGTGTGTGCTGGAAGAGGGTTGCTGAGGATCTCTGACAGTAGGTGTCCGTCAATAACAGACAGGGCTCAATCTGCATTCTCTGGACGATTCCACTGTCAACACTGTGTTGTAATGATTATGTGTGAATGAAGTGCCGTGCCGGAACTGTTCACAGATCTCCTCCCTCTGTGGGCTACAGCTCTGCAATGTATTAGGTCACTCTGTCTGTTGTACGGCGCATATATGGCTGGTGTACAGCTGACAGGTGTCTTGTTGTGGAGCAGTCATGGGTATATGTGGGATAGCATGATCAATGCAAACCATACACATGCTCATAGAATGCAATTGTCAAGGATTATGCTGAGTGGCCAGTATAGTCCCCCAGCATGGGTCCTCTGAAGTCGTCCACCCCAGTCTTCACAGGTGTAGAGTCTGCTTGTGCTAAATACAGTTTGTGTGCAGTGACAACCTTGCCTGGGGGTGGAGATGGGATATGGATGTCCAGGGAAAGGTGGGTATGATCAGATATCAACAATGGTGGTCTACCTCTGGTGTGGAACAGTGAGTACCCACGTTGCAGATGGACAGGTGCAATATGTATTCCCCCATGTGGCTGTGGTGTGTGGTTCTGCCATAGCACATGGACCCACAAATTGTAGTGGCTGTAGGGTAAAGTGGTAGAGGCCTGAGTAGTTCTCACACACAATATGCCTGTACCTGATGTTAACAACTGGAATGGTGTATGTGAACACCTGCATATCCTGGCACTGTTCCCAGGGAAGCTAAGTGTGTGTCCTGGATGTGGGTGTGGTGTTCTGGACTGGTTGTGTTGTGTGTTACAGGTCCTGTGGTCACAAAGCATGGTATAGAACATAACCTGCCAGTGCGATGTGCATATCTGACCCTGATGTAGGTGGCTGCAAATGCATATATATGCTATCCCCCACCTGACAGGTAGTACTACATGTACATACCTCTGTAGAAATAAAGATGTCAGCACCCTATAAATACTGCAGGTGCCGAATAGATGTCCAGTAATTCAGATAGTGCGCTCTGCTAATGCGTCTCCCTTAAGTGTCATAATATAGTTAGGTAGGGGTTCGAATCCTGCAAATGCTCAGTGTTTGTGTGTGTTGAAAGGCTGTGAGAGGGAAATGTCCCTTTTGGCAACTGGGAAAACACACTACAGGATGCACATTCCCCTTTCTAAACACTGATGATGTCAGCACCCTATAAGTACAGCAGGAGAAGGGAAACCTCCCAGTAATGCGAATAGTATGCTCTGCTAATGCGTCCGTCTTGAGTGTCATAACATAGTTAGGTAGGGGTTTGAATCTTGTACATGCTCAGTGTGTGTGGAGGGGGTTAGTGTGTGTTCAAGACTGTATGAAAAAAGTATCCCTTTTGCCAACTAGGAGAATACACTACATGATGCACATTCCCCTTTCTAAACACTGATGATGTCAGCACCCTATAAGTGCAGCAGGAGAAGGGAATTCTCCCAGTAATGCGAATAGCGCGCTCTGCTAATGCGTCCGTCTCAAGTGTCATAACATAGTTAAGTAGGGATTTGAATCCTGTACATGCTCAGTGTGTGTGGAGGGGGTTAGTGTGTGTTCAAGACTGTATGAAAGAAGTATCCCTTTTGCCAACTAGGAGAACACACTACAGGATGCACATTCCCCTTTCTCAACACTGAGGATGTCAGCACCCTATAAGTACAGCAGGAGAAGGGAAGCCTCCCAGTAATACGAATAGTACGCTCTGCTAATGCATCCGACTCGAGTGTCATAACATAGTTAGGTAGTGGTTTGAATCCGGCAAGTGTGTGTGTTTGGATGAGGGGGGTTAGTGTGTGTGCAAGTCTGTATGACGGAAATATCCCTTTTGGCAACTAGGAGAACACACGACAGGATGCACATTCCCCTTTCTAAACACTGATGATGTCAGCACCCTATAAGTACAGCAGGAGAAGGAAAACCTCCCAGTAATTCAAATAGCGCACTCTGCTAATGCATCTCTCCCGAGTGACATAATATAGTTAGGTAGGAGTTTGAAACCTGTAAATGGCATGTGTGTGTGTTTGGATGTGGGGATTCTGTGTGTGTGCAATTCTGTATGAAAAACATGTGCTTTTTTGAAATCAGGGGATCACACTACATGATGCACATTACCCTTTCCAAACAGTGATGATGACAGCATCCTATACATACAGCTGGAGAAGAGACATCTGCCAGTACTCAGAATAGTGCAACCTGCTACAGCGTCACTCTCAAGTGCCATAACATATTTAGGTAGGGGTTTGAAACCTGCAAGTGTGTTTGGATGTGGGGAGTTTGTGTGTGTGCATTTCCGTATGAAAAACATGTTAGTTTTGGCAATCAGGAGATCACACTACCTGATGCACATTACCCTTTCAAAATACTGATGATGTCAGCACCCTATAAGTAAAGCCAGAGAAGAGGGATTATCTAGTAATCTGAATAGTGTGCTTTGCTAATGCATCTCTCACACGTGTCGTGACTTAGGTAGATAGGGGTATGAATCCTGCAAGTGGGGGTAGTAGGGTGTGTGTAAATGCAAGTGTGAGAGAACAGATCCTTTTGGAAAATGCTACAATACACCAGATGCTGCATATTCCCCCAGTAAACACAGGGGATGTCACCACACTATCAGCATAGCCAAACAGGGCTAGTTGGCTAGTAATGTCAATAGTGCACTCTGCTACTGTGTCTATTACCATTGTCAGAGTACAGATAGGTATGTTTTGGCAACCCACAACTGCCATGTGTGGTTGTGTCACACATTATGACCTTGTGTGGGTCTTTGTACATAACAATGCATGCCATTGCCTAAACCAGCAATGGCATTGCACACATGATGTATGTGTGTGACACATACACATAAATACCTGTGACCTGCAGTTGTTACCATGTCTGACACATGCCTCGAGTGGATAAATGGTATTTGCAATGTATACCAATATGACTGTGTCTTACTGTGTAGGGGCCGCACGTGGTATGTGTCTATACAGTGTGGGTGTATATGGTAAAATACCTACAGCAGGGGATACACATCTGGTCTGGGCCATATAGTGTACATGTAGTTGATGTACAGGTGCTGCATGTTCCCACCTGTTGTGGTAGTGGTAACATGTCATTCCACTGGAATTCAGTGACCACATGCTGTGAACCCTTCAACTAGTGTGTTGTAGCTACAGTAATGCTCACGCACAATGTTTGGCTGGATGCAGTCCAGCCATATAAAGACAGTTCTTGAGACTGTCATATTGCCAGTGTTGTTATGGAGGATAGGTGGTCTTCCTGTGTATGGGAGGGTTGTGTGTGCCAGGCTATGAACCAGATGGCAGTCCTACACACTGTTAGCTGCACATGATTAGGCCATGATGCTTTGTGCTGTGCCAACAACCTGGAGGTGTGTGTATCTGTGGTGCCTTGGGATACCACCCCCCTGTCCATGTGTGTTACATGTGTAGGGGACGACAGGCATGGTATGGGGCATAACCTGTCAGTGATGGGTAACACCTGTGAGCCATGAATCAGGACTCTGGTACTGCACAGACATTGCAGTTCACCGTGCTGAGGACAGTGTCCGGTGCATGCATCTTGCGGTGTACACTGCTGTTGTTGTGTAGCAGCACTGTTAGTGTCCTAACCTGTGTGATACCTGCGGAGGTGGCTATGTAAACCGTGTCCTGCAGCATAAGGCAGTATGTGTGTATCAAGGAGCTTTGCCAATATACATCGGGCCATGGGTGTCACGTGCAAGATGACCCTTGCACACCATTGTGGCTTCCCTAGCATGTAAGCACATGTTGACAGCCAGCGGATACCCTATGAATGACATTGGAGACTGAGCATAATGTAGACATACAACACCCTTCCCACATATAGTGGTAGCATACCTGGTGAGGGTATGTTGGCAACCAAGATCAGGCTCATACTGGCCTGTGCCACATGCTGAAAGATCCATTCTATGTTCCCTATCATGTAGTCCAGGGAGGTATGTCTCAGGTCAGCCATACTGGCATGGTCAATGAGTGAGTCATATGTGTCCATGCCTCTGACTGACCTGTATGCATGTGTTCTGTGGTGGACCATAGTGCCCCTGAGGCATATCACTGTGACCTTCACCAGATACAGCCTGTTGAGCGGGACCCCAGTGCAGCACACAAGACAGGTACCTGACACGTCTGTAGCAGGTGTGTTGTGTAGCCCTACAGGCTGTGAGTGTGTGGCACATGGGATGTGTGTGCCATGTGTGGCATGTGCTCTGTTCCGACGGAACATATGCCTGTGTGCCAGCTGCGGAGGTGTGTGATGCTCAGGCAGGATGCTATTCTGAGTCCCCACGTATGCCCCAGTGTGTTCAGCATGCTGTCAGTGCGTGTCAATGTCTGACTTGTATTGTAGTCACTGTAATATTTTTTATTTATTTATTTATTTATCTTACATTTGTTGACCAGGATAGTCCAACTGGATGCATGTCCATTTTCAGCGGAGGCCCGGGGAGAAAAGCTCCAAGGGTAAGCAGATACAGCATTACATAATACCAGCATTACATATTACAAACAGATTATTTACAGAGATTACATAAGTAAGCAAGTTAAACATGTTCCACAGGTTAAAGTTAGTCCTGAGCACAAGTCAGGATTAAATTAAATTACACAGTAAACTGGTTAACAGATTTTACACATTTGAGTTAGCCAGGCTTGATACATTGACATAGCCAGTTAAGTGACAAATGTTGTTTGAGTCTAGTGTTAAATTGACCTAAGGTGGAAAGTAAGGTAATATCAGCTGGAAGTGAGTTCCAGGATCTACTTACAGAGTTTGCAAAGAGAGAATCACCAGCTGTGTTATTAATTATGCTAGTCTGAATTAGTAGTTTGTTAGAGGATCGAAGTGGTCTAGGATTGTTATAGGGGGTGATAATATTTGAAGTAGTATTGTCCGGATTATAGAGGATTTTATAGGCCATAATCAGTTGGTTATACTGTATTAGGCTAGGTAGTTCAAGTCAACCAAGCTGATTTAGATTGATGCAATGATGTGTCCTAAAAGGCAGCCCAGTGGCAAACCTGGCAATGTGGTTGTAGCAAACTGAGTGTTTGTTAAGGACAGTCTTGTTCATATTCGAGAGTAGAGGGGATGCATACAGAAGGGTTGAAAGAAGGTGTGAGCGAGCTATGGCAATTTTAGCTGGAGGGGTTAGGAAGGCTTTTATTGTGTAAAGTGACCCTAGTTTTTTATTGATGGTTTTGATAGTTTGGTTAACATGTAGGTCACATTTGAGATTATTGTCTATGATGACACCTAATAGTTTAGTAGATGGGTCAGGGGAGATTATTGTGCCATCATTTGATTTTATGGTAAAGGTGAAAGCGGTAGACCTACGTGTTGGTGAAATAACAGCAATTTAGTTTTTTTGGGATTTAGGATCAGACGATGTTCAGAAAGCCAGTTTTCTATTGTATTAAAGGTGGTCTGGGTAGCTGACCATAACTCTACTGGACACGTGGCTGAGCAAATCAGAGTAGAGTCATCAGCATATTGGATACAGCTGACTTTTGGGATGACAGTATAAAGGTCGTTAATGAAGATGGAGAACAGCAAGGGCCCCAGTATAGAGCCTTGTGGTACTCTGAGGGTGTTAGGTAGAAGGTTAGAGAGTTTGTTCTGCCAGAGGCCAGCCTGCTGTCGACCATGCAGGTAGGATTGAAACCATTGAAAGGCTCCAGTAGCTAGACAGAATGTTTGCAGGGTGTGGATTACAAGTTGGTGATCAACCATATTGTATGCCTTGGAAAGATCCAAAAAGAGGGCTGAGGATATATAATTATTGTTGCAAGTATGGTTTATGGTATTAGTAAAGGCTAGGAGGCCTGAAGTAGTGCTGTGATGAGGACGGAAGCCATGCTGAGTGTCTGCCATAAGGCGATTTTGGATTAGGTGGTGCATGAATTGTCTATGAATAAAGTTTCCATAATCTTTGCAAGTGGAGAGAGTATAGCTATTGGCCTATAATTGGAGAATTCAGTAGAGCTGCCTCCTTTGTGAAGTGGGATTACATAGGATATTTTCCAGATGGCGGGAAATTTAGATTCTACCATGGTTCATTTGATTAGTTTTGAGACGGGGTAAGCAATAGCATCAGCTGATTTTTGTAGGTACTCGGCAGGGAGTTGATCAGCAGAAAATGTAGTGGGTTTTACTTTTTCAATCAAGGTACGGATAAGTGAAGTGGTGACTGGTTGGAAGCTGAACGCAAGTAGGTTACTAGGGGTGCTACTTTCAGGACCAGGGGAGCTAGGAGGTAGATGGCTAGCTAGGGCTTGCAATGTCTCAGTAAAGAATTGGTCAAAACTATCAGAAACATCTTCAGGGGTTTTATCAATAGTAGCAGCAGGGATTGGGGTTGAAGTTTGTCCAGGATGTAGTATATATGACATGCCACCTGACAGGGTATGGCATTACTGGGTTCAGAGAGCTCAGTCCCCAGATTGGCTGTGTGGTGGCATCCCACACATGTGTTGTATGTTCTGGCCAAGGGTGATGGCTGACTGCATACATGTGGCAGCTGTGACATTGCCACATGACTCACATAAACCACAACTGGACCATAGAGGTGATTCACAGGTTACCTTTGCACATGCTACCCTAGTAGTGTGATTGCCATGGTGAGTACCAACACATAGGGCCAATGGGGAACAACATACTGAAGGTGTGTATGTGTGTGTGTACTGCTACTGTTTCATAGCACTGGCATATATGACTGCACACATGGGTAAATGCCAGGTAAGACATGTGCAATGTGTCACAGGCAACATACATGTGTACAGGACAGACAGTGACGTTCTGTCATGTGTAAAGTTGACATACGTATCGTACGCTATGCAGATGTCACTAGGAGTCTACAGAAGCACTGTAACTCTGCATTGCAGGTGTAAGCAGTGTTCCAGGTAACCCCAAGCGAACATGCATGCAAACAAAGCTACAGTAAGCAGGGCTGGAAGTAGTGCATTGTACAACAAAGAAGGGGTAACAATAACAGTAAGTAACAATGCAAAGATGTAGGCACTATCAACATGTACCCAGGAATACACAGCGCAGATGCCCATGGTAGAACTGATATTATGTCATAGTTATTTGTGATTTGGATTACATTGGTACTGCACACATATCTACATGCGCAAACATCCACATTGCATAGTCGTTGTGGGCAACTTGACACTATTACTGTACATGTCCACCATTGCATATCACTACTTGCGTTAGCTTCCCACCTGTGCTACCCATGTATGCGGCTATCTGTTGACATCCTTACCACCGGCATGCAATTATGTGCAGCTGTTACACTTTGGTATGTACTATGGGTGCAGATAACAATTCAGGACATTCATACAGTTACTGCATCAGGCATGCTGGGATAATACACACAGTCATAGCAGCACACTGTACTGTTACCAACATGATACTACTAATACACTTCTATGTAGTCACCCTGTGCATCAGCAACATGTTTACCTGTTCCCGCAATGATGTTGGAGATTGCAGGAGGTGGCACAATGTCATCATATGCACAGGGTGTGAATTAGGTATGCCTGAGTCAGCCACTGATACCACCAATTGACATGTGTGTGTATGTGTGTTGGTGAGGGGCAGCAGTACAGGGTGGGGCAGTGTTGGTGCAGTGTGTGCATGTATGTGGTTGCCCTAGGTGTTAACATTTTGCATGTGTGTATGCACGCACACAGTTCCACCTCATGGCTGCCATATACAGGGGTTTGTGGACAGCCACAGACTGCACCTGGCAGGTCATACAGATCAGTGTCTGTGGGCATGGACACAGTACCTGTGCCTGGCAGGGGTGCTACGGACCATATCCAGTACTAAGCCAGACTGGGTACTGTCATCAGAAGCGGGAGTGTGTTGACTGGACACAGGTCCCTGTTGGGACTGTCCAGAGCCACGTGCACGTGGTCACCTGGGGTGTTCTGATGACAGCACAGACCCAGCATTGCTGGGGCTGCTGCTGGCACTATGGGGGTGTGCGCGGGCCTGTTGTCGTCCGCGCCGACTGCCAGCTGCTGCTGTTGCTGGCATACGGCCACATCAACGCAGCAAACACCCACCATTGCCCTGGCTCATGGACATTTGGTTGTGGAACTGTTGTAATATGTCCCCACAATGTCTGCCTATGACATCGGTGAAATTACGGATAGCATCCGCGATGTCACGCATACTGTCAGTCATGGCTGTGCGACATGCTCTCAGCTCCCTCAGACCCTGTCTGGTGTACCTTTCCATACGCGACTGTGCCTGCATGACAGTCCAAAACATAGCTGAGGTTGACAGACCTCTTTGGGCATGTCGGCCAGAGGCAGTACGCCCACGGATGCTCCCACGAGACCCCATGGGCAACTGTCTGTGTGGTACCATCGCAGGACCCTGCCCATGGCTGCTGTGTGGGGACGCATGTGCCACAGGTACCACATTACCCTGGTCTATGCCCACTGTATCCTGTCCATCACCTAGGGACAATGGTGACAAAGGATGTACTGGCAGGATGACTGTGTGCAATGATGGGGTTGACAGCTGTGTACTGTCAATTGGCTGACCAATGGCGGACCCTGACACACCTTCCTGTACCATTACACAAATATCATCATTACCAGTACCTGTGGCACAAGATTCAGGTTCCCTGCTGCAGGACACCAGAGCAGCACCAGAACCTGTAGGAGGAAGACAGAAAACACAGTTTACAGTCTCCAGACATTGTTACCAGTGATGCACTTATGCACACATGCACACATGCACACATGGACACATGCACACATGCACACATGGACACAGGCACACATGCACACATGCACACATGCACACATGGACACAGGCACACATGCAGACATGCACACGTGGACACATGCACAGAGGCACACATGCACACATGCACACAGGCAGACATGCACACATGCACACATGCAGACATGCACACGTGGACACATGCACACGTGGACACATGCACACATGGACACATGCACACATGCACACGTGGTCACATGCACAGATGGACACATGCACACATGCACACATGCACACGTGGTCACGTGTACACATGCACACATGCACACGTGGACACAGGCACACATGCACACATGCACACATGCACACATGCACACGTGGACACAGGCACACCTGCACATATGCACACATGCACACATGGGCACAGGCACACCTGCACACATGCACACATGCACACCCCGCAGTATACATACAGAGCACTACTGAGTTACACTAGTGTTACTAGCACTATCAGTACTATTATAGGTATTGTTAAACACACTCACCAGCATGGATGGCCTGCCTTGCTGTAACCCCGGAGGGACCTGCAGAAATGATGAGATTAATGTCAGTGGGCACAACTGTGCCATTGATATTGCATATGATACAGTGCAGTAGTACACCAGTTGCCTTTCACACATCAGCTGCTGATATTGCCAGTATCACACATGCACAATTACATACTATGATGACAGATACATACCACGGACACACCTTACACATGCATAAACTAACAGTGTACAGAACAGTCAAGTGTACATATGGCATATTACCTGCACGCTCCATGTTGTGCTGCTGTGTGGATCCAGCCTCCATCATGATGCAGGTGTACTGCTGTTGCTGTTCCGGGGCTGGAGCCACAACACTTAGGAGTAGCCTCTCCAGTCTGGTGAGGGGGGGATGTGTGGCCACCCCACCTCCTGTGGCAACCTGTTGCCTGTGGATTTCTGATGCACGCTGATGGACACTTCTGATTAAATCACTGCAGTGATGTCGTACCTGCTCATATGTCCTATTATGCGTTCCAATATCATTTACCCTACGGACAAGGTCTTGCCACAGTGCAGCCCTCTCCTGCTGATTCTGACTGGTGCGGGAAAACAGGATGTCATACTCCCGCACCAGGCTCTGGTGTATCTCCTCATCTTCCGCTGCAGAGTAGGCGGGATTACGCTGACGCGCCATCTCCCTGGAAAAGAACACAAACAGGATATCAGCAGACTATGTCAGCAATATACGGCACACATACTATACATGATACTCATGTGTAGTGATATACTACTACTCCCATATGTTGCATGTGTGTGTGTCATGGTGGATACACAGGTACATGGCCAGATATCAGTGCTCAGCCAACACCTGTGCAACAATACCTGACACATTCCACACAACATAGTAGCATGCCCCATCGGTCAGCACACACTGACAGGTCCAATGCACAACCTCACTCTGGGGGTTCATCCCAAGGTACTGTATGTGGGATGACATCCACTAGTGTGATGTGGACATCAGCCTGGATATACATATCCCACCACAACCACCAGCACAGTAGACCACTTTGATATGTATGTGATTAGACAGTTATTCACTTGTTAGGACTGAGATGGTATCCATGCAGCACACTGGGCCAGTGGAAGCCACAACCCACACTGCTGACCCCTTTGCAAATGCTTACCACGGACATGCCACAGATTGCATGGAACTTGCACACACATTTCTAACCCAGACCCTATGCACAAAGGTTAGGCATCCTGTCCGGTGGACCCCTGACAGAGGCAGATTGTATAACAATAGCAGGAGGCTACTGCAGGACAGAGCAGATTCACATTAAGGGAAGGCATCTGTGGTCAGCACTGGTACTATGCTACGGTCCCTCATAACAATGGCCACGGCCTACTCTGGGAGGGAAATGGCCACAAACACTATGGATAACCACAAGGCCTTCTTCAGTTATGTTACACATATGGACCAAATGCCTCAGATATGCTCTGTGTTAATACACACCTACTTAACATTCACCAAACACACAGATATTGGCAACATTCATGCAGACAGGTTCAGTGCACGTATCCCCCCTCCTTCTCCTCCACCAGTTGAAATAGTTATCACAGCTGTATGCAACCTCCCTATCATCTCACATGTCCAGGTGAGGGCCGCCCTCAGCAAAACAGAACACACAGCATCACTGTGACCTCATGGTATCCCTGGATGTGTGCTACCTGCACTCCAAGAGGACATACAACCGCATATAAGACTGATAATTTATCTTGGCCGTACTACAGGATATGTACCTGGACAGTGGCATACAGCAACAGTGGTCCCACACCACTAAGAAGGCACCTCAACTGACCCTGGGAACTACCACATCATATGCATAACTGGCCTGGTCTTCTAAGCTATGGAATTATGCAGTATGGGATGCATATGCAGTGATATCAGGTACCTGCAGACACTTGTTCCCAGCCAGTGTGCCTTTGTGATGGGATGATCCTGCCTTTCGAACCTGTCTGACCTTTCAAAGCAGTCACTACAGCCATTGCTGAGGGCAACGCACAGACAACTGCTGCCAGGATCATGGCCTAACACTGATTGACATGTAATGTATAGTCATCCCCTTTTGGTGGAACTACGTACACACAACATATCACATGGACATACCTATAGATACAGACCTATGACACATTTGGAGGGTTCACAGTATGCACACTATTAACCTGCTACTTTGCATTACCTGTGTTTGTCGCAGCTGGTTGTGTTACCACTGCTTCTGATTCCTGCTGCTACTGCCACTGCTGACAGCTTAGAGTCACAGTGTGTAGCGTTTTTTTTCTCTCTCTCAGTTTGTCTCTCTCCCTCTGTCTGCTTCCAGACAGTGCAATGAATGTATTGCATGTGTGGAGTGTTAGTACAGGATGCTTTTGTAGGTATCTGCATAGGTCCATGTGATGGCCTCTGCACCAATTGTAAGCCAGCATTTGCTAATTGCATACAGCCAGTTGTGTACTGATTGCAGTTCTCACTGTGATTTCAGGTCAGTGCTATAAAAGGGTATGTGAGATAGGCGTTGCCCTTTCAGATTGTAATGGCGGGGACCATGCTGGTATGCTGTGGACACTGTTCTGTGAGTGTAAAGGTTAGTATCTCTCTCATGATTCAGGCTGTGTTGTAGATTCACATTTCTCCATTCCTCTCTCCTGTTCCCTGTAGTAAGTGTGTATGCACAATGACACCTACAACTATATATAGATATTTATATATATATATGTACATATACATACATTTATATATGTACATTAACTGACATTATTACCTACAAGCTACCAACTAGCATTGCTGTTTCTGTTCACACACTACTATTATGGGAAACCAGTAGTTTTGACAGTAATTCTACATGACATGCTTTGGGTACTACACATCCTATATTCCCTTTACATTCATCCCTGCTATTACATGTTATATTTATTTTAGCACAATGTTCTTGTATAAAAGTCATGGCTTAGTGATAGGTCATACAGACTATTGTTTCCAAGGTCCTGTGTTCGGGACTGACAGTGGGATTTTATTTTGCTTTTGAACTGAGTACAGGACCTGTCAATCAAAGTGACTAAGGCACTTTTAAGCAGTTGTAACCGGGTTAGCGCTGGTTTGCGCAGAGCTCACGCATGCGCACTGGCGGTTAGCTCCGCGCACACCCGCTTACAACCGCTTAACAGTGCTTACTCTGGCGCACACCCGCGCTATTTTCTTTGAAAGAAATGAAAATGGGGAGACAGGAAAGTGGTGAAAAAGGGGTCACAAAGAGGGTAAGACAGTAGGGAAACAAGCTTGGGATTTGCAGGAGGGATGTAGGTAAGGCCCATAGATGCCCATTTCTTCATCAGCAACAGCTGTGCATATGTATGTAATTTGGTGTGACATTTGAAACCTTCCACCCCTGAGAGAGGTGTCAGGACAACAATAATACTTGTTGTACAGCCAATTGTAATTGATAGTTTCCATGTCCAGCAGACATGTGTGCGGAATGGGCAGCTATGTATGGGGCATAATTTTTTTGTGGGTACAGAGTGCCCTTTTTTTTTTTTTTTTCAGGTGAGAGTGGTATGTCAGGTGAAGGAAGTCGGTACAGCTGGGGAGGTAGGTTGGGTAGGTAAACAGACAAGACAAACAAGACGCATACAGGGGGGGTGTATGACACGTGTGCAGGGGTTACACAATTGACAGGGACGGAGGTTTGGATATCCAGAGCCCATAGCCCACAGATGGCAACAGTGGAACTGATATCCCCACCCATAGGCAGTTGCCACTGTTCCTTCATTGCCCAGGATGGGGCTGTGCTGGGGGCTGTGTAGGCCGGGCAACAGGCATGCCCGTAAGTTGTGCCACCCGTGCCTCAAGCTGGCGTAGGGGCTCGAGAACAGAGTCCCGAATCTCCCTACGCACCACAGTCCGGACGCTACGGAGGGTGAGTGGTGGTTCTTCTCCTGCCACACTTGCAGAGGGGGGGGTGAGCCCCATCCCCTGCAGCGCTTCCACCCGCAGGTGGCACAGGGACACCGGAGGAGGGTCCAGACTGGGCACTAGTGCCAGGTGCACTCGCCAGCTGAGGTGGGAGAGGTGGGTCCGCTGGAACCCGCCTTCCCTGTCGTCCTATGTTTTGCATTATGTCATGACAGTTTGGGTTACTGACATATAATACCATTCACAATTAGTTGTAACAGCATGCATTAGTATTCCCATTAACCAAACACCCAGATATTCACACCATTGAACAGCGAGCATAACACATGCATAATTTGAACAGCAATACACAGTCCAACAACATGCAGGGTTGATTGATGGCAACAGGCCATCAGGTTTGGATGTATGAACAGGGCAGATGCATCAACTGACATGCAAATATATATGACCCAACAGGACAAACGTCCAGGGGTGTTAATTGTGATTGCACATACCATTTTCATGTGGAATGGGTTATATGTGGTTATAGGGTGGGGTGAAGAAAGTAATATTAACACCTTCAAATACCAATACATATGCTGTACATTTCTAATAGCTGCACATATATACACACTACTGTTCTAACTACAGTTTCCTATATGATAACTATTTCAACTTGGTGATAGGACTGTTACTGCAACATCAATATACATTTTATTGTTCTTCATACACATTCATATCTAGCTTTGTTCAGCTACATCATCCTGCTACATTTGCTTTTTATAGCTGTAGACAAGTGTGGATGTTTGGTATATCAGACAATCATACTATCTGCATATTGCAGACTGAGAGCAACATATCCAGATTTTGGGATACACATTCCAGATGCAGCAACACTTTGAACAGATTTCGCTGTTTGGTTTTGATTCTCACATGCATTTCATTCTGTCTTGACTGCAGTATACTTTATTCAGGGGTTATTACTACTGTATTGCTGGATTGGGTTATATGTGGTTATAGGGTGGGGTGAAGCAAATAATATTAACACCTTCGAATACCAATACATATGCTGTACATTTCTAATAGCTGCACATATATACACACTACTGTTCTAACTACAGTTTCCTATATGATAACTATTTCAACTTGGTGATAGGACTGTTACTGCAACATCAATATACATTTTATTGTTCTTCATACACATTCATATCTAGCTTTGTTCAGCTACATCATCCTGCTACATTTGCTTTATATAGCTGTAGACAAGTGTGGATGTTTGGTATATCAGACAATCATACTATCTGCATATTGCAGACTGAGAGCAACATATCCAGATTTTGGGATACACATTCCAGATGCAGCAACACTTTGAACAGATTTTGCTGTTTGGTTTGGATTCTCACATGCATTTCATTCTGTACTGACTGCAGTATACTTTATTCAGGGGTTATTACTACTGTATTGCTGGATTCATGACACTTTCTCACACTCTCTCACTTGTTTTCATTTTACTATTCAGGATGGTACTTACCTCTAGGCTTTATTGACATGTTTTACCTGTAGTTATTACAATCCTTTCCAGCAGTCTCACTTCTGTCATGTTTCAGTATTTCAACAGGGATATATTTCACACATGTAATTTCATCATCTTCTGCAGCTATACTTTTCAGCCTGCTGCAGGTTGTGTACTATTTTCTTACAGGTGGGGCATTTTTATTTCAGAATTTATGTCAGACATTTTCATTTTTCTGTTTGGCTTACAGGCTGCAACACACTTTTGTAATCAAGCAATACTTGCAAACACTTTCACATTGTTACTTGCACATTTTATTCCTTAGTGACTACACTGCACTCTTTTGCTGACTGTCATACTTTTATATTTCTTTACAGTTACTGGTAGTGGATTACTGACCTGCCTGGTGGCGCAACCGCACCAGCCTATCGCCATAGGCTCTGCAGTTCGCAGAACGGACACCTGCAGCTGTAATATAAATGAAGTAATATTGGAATACACATCTCCATAATATCAGCTAGTTTAATTTCTTACATACATAATTAAATGTAACTTACTCAGTAGTGGGGCGTTGGGCATTTGCCGGGCCTCCTGGATCCAAAGGTTCAATTGGTCCTGCTTGCATCTCTTCAGGTCTGCATGGTGGTGACGGACCTGCTAACCAGTCCTTGGAATCCCTATGGCACTGGTGAGATCATGAGCCAACCGGTCTCACACCTCAGCCCTGTATGCTCCCCACAGGACTTGGCCCTGCATGAGTTGGGCCTCATGATTGTGGACTAGGAGCCAGACCATGTACCTGGACTCCTCAACGCCCCACCTCTGTGCTCAAAAGCAACTACCCTCTCCTACTCCTGTCATTCTGGCTGCAGTTCAGTTCTACAATTGTTTATGCTGTGTATTCCTGCCTATGGGGCTTATATAGTCCGTTTTTCCCGCACATATCTGTGATTGGCCATTTTGGAATTGTATCAACTTCAGTAAACCTGTATTGTCATGCTCCAGTTTGTATTCATTCCTATATATTAGCTATTATTGCATTTGTAGGTACTGCTGTCATGGCTTAGTGGTTCAGTACCTTGACTATGGTGTATAGTATCCTGGGTTCGAACCTGGCCACTACTTTTTATTTTTTATGACTGTCTAGACAAGCTGAGGGGTGTGTCTGTGTAAAGGCAGTTTTGATACGGCTTGCTCAACGTTGCCCGTCAGCTTGTTGGCGCGGTGCGCAGCTCCGCGCAAACGGGGTAGGTTGGCTTAAGCCTCATTTGGCTATCAGCACGCATATTACGCTCAGCTCAGTTAGGGGCACATAGATTTAGCGTGTTAAACCACTACTCAGCTACGGGCACTCATTTTGCACCAGTTAAACCACTGCTCACCTACGGGCAGATGCACTCACCCTGTTAAACTGTAGCTCAGCTATGGGCACATCTGGCATTTTTTATTGTTTTGTTACTTCACATTTCTTCAATATAAATGGGCTATTTCATTACATTTTACATAAAATATGATTTTATGTGTACATATTTGTCAGGGACTTGTTTCATGCTTATTTTGCTAAAAATAAAAATTGGTGTTGTGGGGGCTCGAACCATGAATGCCTGCTCTTCAGCCAACATCTCTACCACTACACTATTGCTTCTTGGCTTACTTTGCATATTTAGTTCTTATATGCTTTCCCACTGACTGCTAACTGTAGCTGTGCTACGGGCACACCCGCGCAAACAAGCACACTCACGGTTAAACATCTTTACAATTTAAAAAAAAAATTATGTGATGTTCATTTGTACATTTTATGTTCGTAGTCTGTGGGGACATGTGTTGTGTTGTGTTTATTCACATTTCCATGGACTCTGGCGTGGGTGTTTACTTTGGGCACTTTTACTCTTCTGGAGGCGTGTCCGCTTACAGGGCTCGGCCTATGGACATGCCCCCTACTGTCTTACATGGACCGTGTTAGCCTTAGGTGTGATTCAGCATGCTCTCATGAATATGCAGAGCATGCTGACATCACTCCGTTTAACTGCAGCCTCCGTGTATGAGTTATAACTCTTACACGGAGGCTTCGTGAATCCTGCCCACAGAATATTAATTTGCTTGCTTCCAAAAGGAAGCCAACAGATGTACGTATATACCTTCAAAAGACACAAGTAATACAAATGCATTGTGAAACAACAGAAGACAAAAGTACAGAGAGAAAATATTTTGCAGAGACAGCAGTATAAAACGAATATTCATGCAAGTAAAGATGAAATGCTTATGGAAAGATATAAGTTACATGATTACATGAGTAAATAACACTTTATAAAGGGGTACAATTATTACAAAGGAAAAACTAGTAGCTTATAGCAAAATTACTTAATTAGTGGGCAACTTTGTTATACAAGAGCCTATAACCTATTCTTTTATCTGCCTTTAAAAGTGTGGTTTCTTAGTGATTTGTCCAATTTTGTATGTAAGGCTGTTCATATAACTGAATTATATGACTTGGGGAAGTGTCATCAGATTTAGAGAATGTTTTTCGTATCCTTAACAAACGATTATTTGATTATCTGATATACCATGATGAAGTATATTAAATACACAGATAGTCTTAGTTACTGGCATTCATTTTTGTGAAAGACAGAGTGACCAAATCCAGCCATCTATCTGTCCATCCATCCATCCATCCATCCAACCTCAACCTCTTTTGCCCATTTTGTACATGGGGTCAGGGTGTCATTTCAAAAGTGACAATTGTCTCGAGCCAAGGTTTACACCACCAGGTGGCTAGCCCTGCCGCTGTGGTTCATCCATACCACTCACTCGCACACACACTCACACCTACAGCCAATTTAGAGTGTCCAATCTACCTACTGCATGTCTTTGGAATGTGAGAGGAAACTGGAGCACCCAGAGGAAACCCATATGACTGCAGGGAGGACATGCAGACTCTGCACAAAAGACACCCCTGCCGAGAATCAAACCAGAGAACCTCTTGCTGTGAGGCGATAACTCTTAACTGCTGACAAAATATGACCTGTTAATATTCAGATATTTTTGTTATGTTCTACAAGCCATTCAACAAGTATTGTATTGCTAACTGAATAGGAAAGGAAAGCACTGACCCTTGCCTGGGCTCTGGGATGCTTGTTTGTTCAAAATCACCATCTAGATGGTTTCCTAGCACTTGGGGTAACCAGGTTCTTAACTGTCCAGAAACTCTTTGCTGGTCCATTGACAACTACAAAGAATTCTGAGGGTCTTGGGTTCACCACTCCACCCTACCAGTATCAGTGTTTTTGCTTTCCTGCTCAGTTGTTAATGCAGTGCTGAATTAATGGTTTGTACTACACTGGATGATAGTGGGTTCAAAATCACCATCTTGATAGTTCTTTAGCTGAAAGGAAAAACAACTGCTCTTGAGTGAGACCAGGTAGCAAACAGTCTGGAGACTCCTCGTTGGTCCAAAGCAGTGATTATTTCATGAAAAATAGGGGACCTGGGTTTGATTCCTAGGCAATCATAATACTGGGTTACTGGTATGTACTACATTGGATGCTTATGTGTTCATATTTTTCATTAGGGTGGTTTCCTTGTTAAAAGGCAAAACAGCTGCTCTTGGGAGAAACCAGTTAGCAAACTGGCTGGAGACTCCTTGTTGTTTCAGTAGCAATGACTGTCCAGAATGCGTAGGTGTCCTGCGTTCAACTCCCAGATAAAGGCAAATGATTTCTTTTTTCTTCAGTCGTCACTTTATGTTATATTCACATACCCAGTTTATTTATAGTAGACAGTGATGACTGACCAGTGGTAGACTGGCTGTAAATTAATTAACAACCCTGCCTAAGTTTGTCATTTAGGTAATCAAAAGCTAAAAATCCCACACCAGGAATCATTAGTGTTATTGTAATAAATAGTTTCACGTTATACAACACTCCTGGTGTTTGACTTATGGTCTTAACTATAGGATTTATGTCCTCCTTTTAAGTAAAGCCAGAGTCCAGCACCAGACCCAGCTATTTCCAGGTTGATATTACCTTAATGTTTCCAGAATGGACAATGATTCTAATTTACACAGTGCATATATTGTCATCAGTTTGGAATTTGTACAAACAGAACATATTTATATTTTTCTAATTTAGTGTTAATTTGCTGTGGCTGAGACACAATGTCAGTTTATTAAGACTGTCATGGAGCATTTTAGTTCAAACATGATTACAATCAGCTGCAAATAAGAAGTATGAATCATCTGCATATTGAATTAAGGTACAGTCACCTACATGCTCGCACATTTCACTTATAAATAGGTCCTTATAGAATTCTGCATGTAGCTGTATAGTTAGATAAGTAAGATCCAGTCAGCTACAACCTAATAGACTGAAAAATATAATAATTTTTACATATTTTCATCAAACATGGTAAACATGTTCACTGTAGTCCATTAAACAGAAATAACTTTTAAGCCACTGAAGCTGTACTCATGCTCTGCCTTGACTTCATGGGGTGTCTGGGCATTGCATAAGACCACCATTTGTTCCCTATATTGGAGGATATTAAAGATACAAGCTGCAGGGATACCACTTGGAAAAAAAAAAGTAACATGGTCTCTGAAGATGGATCCCTAAGGATCTCCCAGCATGCATCTTCAAGCAGTGACTGTAGATTATGTTTTTGAGAGGAGGAATACTACAAGTAGTAGTTACGGTCAGATGTAGACCTGCTGTGGAATTCCAAAACGATTTGTGCTTAATGTAGTACACTACACCAAGCGATTACACTACACCTAAGTTTGTTAAATAGGGCTCGGTCAGTTCTTAAGGAATGTAAGCTATGGGGCTGATAGAGCCCTACTCTTAGCTCCCAAACAGGAATTAGGCTCTCAATGTCACCACATTTAGTTTTATTCTACAAATGAGCACCAATATAAAAACTCAAAGCAATATAATTGGCCGTTGAAGTCAAAGGCTGTTGTGGTGCTGCAACAGCTCCATATGTAAGAAGGAACTGATACTGTGGGTAGTACATGGCTGTAATCCCAGAACCAGGTCCCACTTATGAATGCAGCTATTCTGCAGGTTGAGGGAAGTCATGGAGGTGCAGCAAACGACCTTGCTTATGAGTGGTTATGTGTCTTCAGTACCATCTCCCTTTTAGAGGGGATACCTTAAAATGCATTGTTTGGAGGGAAAACTGACTGTGCTTGCCTACCACAGCTTATGAGCAGTACCTCATGTTTGCTTGGATGGTGAGAATACATGAATTGCAGACTTGTTGCCTATCATGCATACATTCTCATATCTGTCATGCAGGAGGTGCTGCAGTAGCAGACAGTTTCAGGGAATGCATGCAGTATGACTGCTGATTCACAGATGGTGCTGAGATGGTGCGCTGCTTCATGTGATCTCAGTGGCTGCTCAGTGGCCTTGAGGGTGGTCTCAGAATGAATGAAAGAGTAATGAGATTCACTGACAGAATATTTCTGAATTCACTGCACACTTATCACATACTGAGTCTACAATAAATTTGCAGCATGTCACTGAGAGTGAAGGAGTAGGATGTCCCCTGCCCCTTAGTATGATGTTAAATCCAGCTATGTGGTTGAAATTTGAAATCAGGGTAGCTCAGATTCACAAGGTGCATTTGAATTTTTTCAGTACAAAACAAAAGTGTTATTTAATGAACTTCTTGATCTGGATGAAAGAATAGTGCATAAAGATGATGACATCATTTTAAATGTTCAGATTTAGAAAATGAAGAAAACTTTGAATCCTTGTGTCAAACAATTATGCTTGGACCACTACTCATCTTTTGAGTAAAGTTATACTGGTTGTTTGGTGTTAGGGCTACTATTACCCATCTATTAATATATGTTCTTTCTACACTTCATTAAGCATGAACTAGGTAATGTTGCAGTATGTGCATTCCTGGGTAAAGGCCATGTACCAACATTAAACAATTTAATTCATTTTCATCTTGCCATAATTATTTTGCATTTGAAGCCAAATTTCATACACAAAAAGTGGGAATGGCCATGACAGCACCATTTGCATCTAATTATGCAGATTTATTTATGGGTCACTTTGAAAAGAAATACATATCTAAAGCATACCTCTCAACCTCTCAGCAAAAAAAAAAAAAATCTGGACAAAGGCAAAAACAATGGGGGGACAAAGGCCCAGAATTGGGTCAGATTTTAAATATTGCTCCTAGAAACTTAAAAAGTTGCTAGAATAACAGGTTTTGCATTATTATGTATTTTCTGAAGGATATGAAGTATGAAACTGAAATGTCTGTCTTTGTTTAGTATTATTTAGAGATTTTAATCCTCAATGATTTACCAGAAAAATGCAAGTTTTATGAAGAACAGACCAAAAATATGAGGCAAAAATGTAGACATTCTGCAAAACACTGGACAATTGAGAGATATGATACGGCACAGGTTTTCAGTAAAGTTGTTTTTAATAGTCCATATGCTGATGACCCACTGTCTACATGTTAAGGCCCATGTTTGAATTTTTTTCAGACTCATTATGATTGCTTAAAATTGCATTTATTTATTGTTTGATTGATTAATTGATTGCATTTGTTGACCAGGAAAGTCAGACTGGGCACAGAGTCCCTTTTTCAGCAAAGGTCTGTGGAGTAAAGCTCCAAATAAAACATTTTAGATAAAGATTTATATATAGTGTAGAAAAAACAGTATTTTACAATTGTGTGTGTGTGTGTGTGTGTGTGTGTATATATATGCATACACACATACACACACACACACACACACACACACATATATATATATATATATATATATATATATATATATATATATATATATATATAGTCCAGTGAATAAAGACATTTTGTAAAAGTTTATACATGATATAGAAAAGTCAATCGATATTATTTTGAAAAGCCTGCAGAGTAACGGAGTCATTGCAGGTAGTACAATAACACACAGATATAGATTATTGTTTTGAACAAAGGAAGATGATGAGAATAATTCAATATGCAGACCTAATTTTCAGTGAAACAGTAGAATTGTATATATACAAACAAAGTTCAGTGCACCAGTAGAGTTGCATGCTTTAGTACGAAGTTTCACAATAAAAACATAAACTAGACATAAGGTTGCAGAAAAGCAGCATCCATTTATGCTTACTTTTTTATGCTAGACAGCAGCTGGTGTAGTAGACTAAAGAGTGATTGAAGAAGAAGGGTTAGAAGTGATTAAAACTGCAACTATGGAGGAAATAGAGGGGAAAAGATTCTATAGGTGAATGTAAGAAGGATGACATGAGTGGAATAATGGTGGTGGGTAGGGGTCTACATTATTTCGTCGAATGGCTATTCATCAAATAGCCATTCATTGAGCACTTATTTATCGAAGCTGCTCTTCATCTAAAGGTGAAGTTTAGCTAGATCAAACCAGTGATTAGCCACCAAGTGGAATTTGCCATATTACCCACTGTAGTGTGATCTCAGAGTTGGTATATTTAGTTAGGGGCTGTGGGAGTGTGGGGGGAATAGCCACCCCACCTTGGCTGTTTTTAAATTTTATTATTTTTTTGCAGTTGCTCAGTTGGTCAACCACTTGTTTGCCCTACTTTAAATTCACCATTCGATGAAGAGTGGCATAGATTAATAGGTGTTTGATGAATCGCTATTCACTGAATAGCCATTTGATGAAATAAAATAGACCAGGAGGTAGTAGTCAATTGTGATGAAAGACATCTGGCCAAAGCCTAAAATAAAGGGGGGGGGGACACAATCCTGAAAATAAGGGCGTATTGTTAAATATTGCTCTTAAAAACTTAAAAAAATATTCGAATAACAGGTTTTGTGTTAGCATGCATTTTCTGAAGGATATAAAGTCTGAAACTCAAATTTATATAATTATTTGATGACTTCAATCCTTGGTGATCTACAGAATACTACACATTTTATGATTTATGGGCCAAAAATGTGAGGCAAAACTCTGAACATTCTGCAGAAATCTGGAGAGTTGAGAGGTATGGGTGAGGATATAGAGAACAAGGGTTGTAAGAAAGAGGTGAGAACGAAGTAGATGAAGAGTAGGAACAAGTGTGGAATTATGGTTTAGTCTGGGGGTACTTATTCTTGGTTAGGGCAGGGGCAGTAACAGTGATTAACATTCACTTATGCAGTTGGTAAAATATATTCAGTTTTTGAATATTTGTTTGCATGCCCACGTGAGCCAGAAGGTTTGATGTATTATGTTTAGTAAAGAAATGGTTACATGTACCATTTTTTCAGCAGATAGCATATGTCCCTTTACTTGATTGAAGCTCTACCATACTCTAGGAAAATTGATTTTAAAACCAAAGAATAAGTATGTAAGTTACTGCAGGTGGAGCGTAATTTGAACTTGCAAAATCTAAGTAGAAATAGAACTGTAAAAGATTTTGTGAACTAGGGATAAATAAAAGAAAACAATAGCATGTTAAGGATCAAACTGGACACACAGGATATAATTCTTGCAGTGACCACTTTTAGTGATTTTCAGCAAAGTTTAAAGAAATTGTTTTATGGATTTGGCATATTTATTGGCAGATCCATAAGAAGCTTCTAATTTTCCCAAAGCAGTTAGTATTTTTAAGAGGATTAGAAACTTATACAATATGTTGACACCAACTAAGACAGAAAAAAGCTATGACCAAATTTAAACAGAATATGGAAACATGTCACATATGTGAAAGTTTGCACTTTTATGGAAAGCACTGTGTGGATGATTAATGGTTGCAAATGCAATTTGCATGTTTTAGGAAATTGTGATATAAAAAAGTTTGTCCAAGACAGCTGGGTGAGATCAACAACTGTAAGAAGCTCTGTAACTTTAAATTGTTATTATGACTAATAGCAAAAAATAAATAGTAATTCTGAAATTTTAAACACATCAAACTAATTCTTAAAGGCTGTTCTAATTAATGGAAGACTTGGCAGGAAATTCACTAACTCATTCCTTCCAATGGAGTCCTGGAAGTTTGCACTGTAACTTCCAATGGATGAAGCTTACAATTTTTGATAGAATCAAATTATGTCCTCATATTTCAAACAAATGTTCATATTTCTGGAACCACAGGGGTTACTAAAGAAATGCAAATGGCAAACTGTTCATCACAAATGATTTTCTTTAGGTTCTGGGTCTTAAACTGGATTTTATAAGTCATAGTAAATACAGGAGATTCATAGTGCAGGTGTCAGGAAACACACATTTGAAGAGCTGACTTAATCATTGTAAGTGCTGACACAAGTGTCAGTTTTCCATATCACTCTCTGTTGATTACAACAGTCCTGTCAATCACTATTGTCTGGCACACATCAGTACTTACACATTGCCAGTTTCAAACCCCAGCCTATCTAAAATCCATGCTTCATAGTACTGTGTATTAACAGCTTACTATAAACAACTTACAATATCTCAGCAACCTCTCGTCACACACATACTGAAAGCAGCATTTTGTTCATCCATTTAAAGGCTTTCATATGAGGCTAAGCAGTTCTGTCTGTGTTACTTGGCTGTCGAAATATTTAGAACAATATGAAATGTATTACAATATAAGTAAATATTATATGAACAACAAAAATATATTTTTACCTGCACTAGACAGGAGTCAAATATCACTACAGTTGTGTTTGTCATTTTGTAAATTTTAAGAAAAACAGTTTTAATACTTTGTGTTTAGCATGACTTTGGAATTATTAATGAAAATACAAATAAGCAATATTTGGTGCCTAGAGGTGTAAATAGGATGTAAGTGCAGAAAAGATGGAGATGTCACTTGACTATAATGAATTAACATCACCTAAATGTCACACTGGAACTAATGGTCAGTCAGCTGTGCATGATTAGCAGCATTGCTAATCAAGTCTGCAAGAGTCTAAACTACTCAACTTATCATGTAGCCCCAGCTTAAGCCCACAACATAAGCTTCTGGTCACTTTGAGGTAAGGCAGGTCTTGTTTACATTATGTAAACAGAGGAGTGTATGCAAAGCTGAGGTAAGTAAGTGAGTGCATGTACATGGCACAACAAAAGATAAGTCAGTTTGGAATCCATAAAAGCAAAGAGAAGCTTAACAAAACAGGGATACAAGGAAGGTTGATATAGTTGCACATTGCATTAAATACAGTAATGGAAATGCAGGAACTTCACTGGCATTGTCATGTGCATTAGGAAAGAAAACACAAACAGCACATGTTCAGAAGGAAAATGTGTTGTTCAAAAAAATGTGTAGTAGATAATACATTTACAAACTTACCTGGCTGATATGTATCAAAGTACCAATGTAGGAATAATGGGAAAGCACATTCATAAATCTGTGGAAAAGTGAGAAAAATTAAGGAACACCTGGACACACTGCCCATACAAATACTGATAGTACATACACTGGCAATTGTGGCAGCAACATGAATGTTGTGAAACAAAGTGACAGAACATATACCAAAAGCATTATGCAGTCAAATCCACAAAGATAAACCACAGAAACAGAACTGTCACATTGAACAGAAAATAAATAGACAATTATACTGCTATACATTGCTGCAGATTTGTAAAATATAACAGATGAAATATCCAAGGGAAATGTGAAATGTGCACAAACACTTTATTAAGATGGAACTCTTAGTAGTCACAAGTCATGTGGAGGCAATCCATTAACATCTGCTGTGTGAGCATGGGTGTATGTCTGTCATTGTATGTCAGTGGACAGGATTAAATGTGTTAAATGAAGACTGCTCATGACAGTTACTTCCTAGAAGAGTTAATCACAACACAAGTGTGACTGATGTGATTATAGAGTAAGGACAACTGCTGCATGTACTCTTTCGATTTATTTTATACGCTTGGAGTGAAAAGCATTTTTTGCTATGTAAGTATCATACTACATGTGCATTAACTTCTATTTCCTCACATACAAAGTTAATAAATGATGATAAATTAGAACTGCATAGTATCTGTTCATGGTACCAAAGAAGTCTTATTACAAGTGTGAGACAGCACACATTTGAAGGGATGACATCATTGTTGTGTTGCAAAGCAGATGTTTGGCTTAACAGAGAGTGAGAGTTGGGGGTATACTTCTCAACTGTCCAGATTTTCTCATAAAGTTCATATTTTCACCTCTTATTTTCAGTCTGTTTCTCATAACATTTGTGGTTTTCTGAAAAATCAGAGAGAATTGAATTTACTAGATAATCACAGACGTTTGAGAGTCAGATTTTATATCTTTCAGAAAATGAATGGTAACACAAAACCTTTTGTTCTAGTAACTTTCTAAGTTTGTAAGAGGAATATTTAAAATATGTCACTATTTTTGTGCCTTTATTCCCTAATTATTTTTGCTTTGTTCATATTTCTTGTGATAGGTTGACAGATATGGTTGGGATATCTCTCTCCAGGAGTAAAATGATCCCACTGAGTAGAAGTATACACATCAGATCTGTTGAATAAGCCAGTTCTAGCTGTCACTGTAGTCAGACGCACTCATAACAGCTAGTCATTGCTGGATTTAAACACCTGTCTATGGAAGTCCACAATCTAGAGAACCATGCATAAATTGCTAATGCCACAAGAGAAATTTTATTACAAATGTTGAGCAGTACATAGCTGTACTTTACATGACATATGGTTGAGGAAATGGGCAATATAGTCTAGCAGACAAAACATCAATATGTTGATTACAACTCACAACATACTGTAGTAATAAATCATACATCACATAAATTACATTAATTGTGTTGTGATTGCTATACGTATGTGTGTGTGCGTGTGTGTGTGTGTGTGTGTGTGTGTGTGTGTGTGTGTGTGTGTGTGTGTGTGTGTGTGTGTGTGTATTTTATATGAGTTACATTAAGGTGCATTGAGTAGTTATGTGATGGATGATACTCACAGATATCAACCAGTGGAGTGCTACCCATGCATTCCTGAATGTTTATCTCTAGGTCATTCCAGTAAATTCTTGTGTTTTTTGTGGATCATTGACACATCTTTGAGATGTGTTTACAGTGTGCAAGGTAACTACAAGCTATAAATGCAAAACATACACACAGTGCTTATTAATACCATTGTGCAAAATATATTTGCAATTGTACTAGTTCATTGAACATACATAGAATGATAATGTATGTCAATGTCACAATCATTTACATTATGAGGTAGATAGACTGCATTACAATGAACTCTTACCTAGATTATAATAAGCCAATAAATCATACACAAGTAATAGAAGCCACTGACATTACTTTTACTCTGCCACAATCACTTACTGAAGCAAACTACTGCCAAGCTTATTTATCCAGCCAATGGCAAAGTATTAGTGCATATGTAATTATGTTTTGATTGTTTTAACTTAGAATGAGAGGTACCTGTGGCCATTGCTGCTCAGTGCCAAGCATCATACAAAGGAAGAGTCAAACATAAACACATTTCTGTTTTTGAGGCATTTATACCCACTTGTTTGTTGTGTTAATCTTTTATTTGTCATCATATAAACTTCTAACATGTTGTTTACAGTAAAGTGTTCAAAATAGGGAGCAAGCAATGGTGGGATACTGGCAGACTAATTAAGGAGTAAACAGGTTAATGGTGGTGGGGGGAGTAACATACGTAGCCAATGCTTCACCAAATGAAAAGTTATAGAAAAGAAATCCTAACTTATGTTACATTTGAACACCTGCCAATGTTAATCAACATTTTATAAATCTGAACATTAACTGAGCACGGTACAGAGGAAGTCATATTTCAGCTAGCAAAACTCACACAGTTTATGGAACAATGAGAAAAGTATGAAGCAAAGGGCTATGTGTGCATCAGACTTCATAACAGTAATGAGAATTGCAACATCCGACATGTAGTACATTAAACCCTGGTACCTGTTACCATAGCACTATCAGTTTTGTTTTCTATTGTGCAGAAGGGTTAAGTATAGTAGCATGAGAAGAACCATGTGAATGCAGCCAGAGGAAAAAAATGTTTTGCCATAGGATGGGTAGCGGCAGTTACTCTTACTGAAGTACAGGTACTAGTGCTGTTTGATGCCAAATGTGGTGCAAATACTGAGGACAGAGCTACAAATATTTGCTTATAGGCCATTTCTGGCCATAAGTGTGGCATGTGAATCTATTTTTTGACCAGAATAAAGGTGTGAAATGGGGTTGATAAGACAGTGCTGAAAATGTGGGGGAAGAAGAGGACTGAACACTGGGGACATTATTAAGGAATGTGCAGGATGGTGGTGGGCGATCACCATATCTATCCATTTCTTTACAGTCTAACATTGTACTTCTACAACTAATTAGACAAAGTTGGATAGTCACATCATAAAGGATGCATGACAACAACTTAATAATGTGCGACTATTTGGACCAAATTATGTCTGTCCTGCACACATACGTGAAGTGAACAGCTATGTATGGGGCATATATTTATTTATTTGTTTGACATTTGTTGACCTGGTTGGTGAAGCTGGGTCAGAGCCCTTTTTCAGTGCAGGCCCGTAGAGAAAAGCTCCATACTTCATACATAAAATTAAGTTGAAATAGTACATAACTAATTATACAAAGTCTCCAATAGTGATATACAAAAATGCGGGTTTAACATGAGTAGCAGTTAGACTCTACAAATCAGCAAGCACAGTAGGTACTGTGCAGAGTAAAAAGTAGAACGAATAAAATTTACATTTAAGTCAAGGCAAGTATGGTAGGTACAGTGCAGAATAGGGTAAATAAGTAAAAATTTCTATCCTTAGTCATCCAAAAAGTATAATAATTAAAAGCTAATATTCAACACAGGACAAAGTACAGTAGGTACAGAGTAGAGTAGGGTAAACTAATATAAATTTACACCCTTAGACATCAGTACAGTTTAAAATAGCCACAATGGGAGAGAAGTGGTCAGGTAAGAACGTTTCCACAAGAATATAGGTATAAGGTAGAGTGATAGGAATGTAGGAGTGCTGAGTTGAAATATAGTAAATTAGGAAGAAAGTTGGGATTACACAGGTGTGGGAGAAAGGCAAGAGGCTGCCTGGGAAGGCATTTAGAAATAAGAAGGGTAGGTATATAGAGCAGGTTAGGTAGTAGGCACAGACATACAAGACATATAAGACAGACAAAAATTGTGATGGAAACGATAGGTTGAGGGGGACACTGTGACAGGGGGATAGGTATGGCACTTCAATAGTATATCCCCATCCATCCCCCTTCTGTGAATACAGTGGGAATCTAGTCCTCAGCTACAGAACTTTCACCACTTTCTCCTGTTGCAGACAGTCAAGGCGGTGCTGGATGGAGTGGCAATTTAGCAATTTGTTGCAGGATCCTTTCCATATTGATGATGCTGTCACTGAGCTGAATCTCCATTATCTCCTCAACCATCCTTGTCAGCTCCAATCAGGTTACATAACTGCTACCTCCACTGGCACTGCTGTCATTAGGTACCATTGTGCCAGCCTCTGGGACAGAGCCACCTGACACAGTTGGTGCAGTTAGAGCAATGGTTGTGGAAGCAACCCTGACAGGCTATGACTCAGAAGTGCTGGGTCCCTGTGCTGACGGTTATAGTGCTGTCAAAGCCACCTGTGGGGGTTTACTGCTGGTGGATTGTGTTGCAGCAGTAATGATACTTCAAATACTATAAATATACACACACACACACACACACACACACACACACACACACACACACACACACACACACGCACACGCACACGCACACACACACATGCACTCACGCACGCACACACACACACACCCACGCACGCACACACACACACACACACACACACGCACACACGCACACACACACACACACACACACACACACACACACACACACACACACACACACACACACACGTAATTTCCTCAATATTATACACATTGTTCAAATAGTGTGACTATAGCAAAACTTGCTTATGCATTACAAGTCATGAAGTGTCTATGTGAACTTGACAACATTTTTATTTTATGCTGTTGACTGCAGAATAATAATTATTAAGTAATATAGACTAATTTATGCTTGGATTTGAACACAAAGATATCTGCATTTACTGCAACATTGGGTGTTGCAATGTTGCAAGAGCTATTGGTCCAAATGTGTCCAGTTTTCATTTGTAGAGTATGCCTGCTCATGTATTAGTGTGTCAAACAACTGATAAAACTATTTTTGCAATCATTATTAGAAATGTCAATCAGTCATACCTGACCCATGCATATCCAGTGCCTCTCTGAGGCATTGTAGTTTCTCCTGATGAGCATCCTTATTTTCTTCAACTGATGCAGAAGGTACACATAACAAAAAAGAAAAAAAAATTATGCATACCCGTGTGCTTTCAATCATCGTACTGTATTGCCTGGTTACAGGACACTGTTCTTACAGAAATGAGGTGGCTTATGGGTCTTAAAATATCCTCTCTTCAGCTAAGGAGGTCCTGCTTTTGCCTTTGTAAGTCAGTATAGCAGCAGTGATATTGTTCATTCATACATGGGATGCTGGTTGCAACGTTGGCAGCCTTGCATAAGCTATTTGAAATCTCAGCCTTTAGCTGTAACATTTAACTAGAAGTCAAACAAAAATCTTGGACTCCTCCTTACGCCACTTCTTTGCTCTAAATGGAGCATAACCCTCACCACTGTCTGTCATATTTTCTTCAAGATGTCTGGAATAAATGGCAGGGAATCGGTGCCCAAATTAGATCTTGCATTCACCAGCTTGCACACAATGATGGACAAGCTAGACAAATGCATTTGTGCGACAGAAAATGCAGAAATGGGCTACAATTATATGTATATATTATTTATTCAATGTCCAGTTTAGGTGAGACCCATGGCAGTAACACTTGGCTATGCCTGTTGATTAGTATATCTACATGCTCTATACTGACTACAACAAAAACTGGTTAATGTTGATATCTCAGATACACTTCTAACGATATATTACCAACACTGGGCATGTACTCTGGGATGGTTGATAGCATTCATAACATGAACAGTGTCCCATACAAATGCAACAAAATGTCCATGATGATGTTGTTGTTATTCATTCTTGTCCTTTTGTTCATTTTGTTTAAATAGTACACAATGCCCTGGTGACACATAAAAAAACTTAATTAAATGTGAGTGATGCCACCTTGGAATTGAACCTATAACAAGAAGGATAATACACTTCTGTATTCTGTGTATTGGCTGTTAATGCTACAGGGGGTATAACATTCTAAGGGTCTGTGTATATTTCTGAACAGAACTGGATATGGACCTAGTTCTGACAACCCTGTGACTTTTGCACTTTGAGGTATTCCTTTATTGAAGTAATAAGTTTAGGCAAATATGTATTCTATGGAGAGATCTGTATTGCCTTGATTTTTGTAATATATTCAATGCTGACGCATGCTAAAGCCAAGTTTATTTGTACTTCTGCCAACAAGTCTTGACTCATATATAATTATTTTCCGAGTTTTTGTTATAGGGTGTGAAGTGCCAGTTCTCTGCAGTCATTCCTGCATACTGACAGTGCTCCGTGCCAACCATCACTCAAAGCGTAAGAAACAAGTTTGAAATTATTTACTTTATGTGATAACTTGCTCAGTGACATCATGATCCATTTATATATTTATGTTTACCACATATTGAAGAAAGGGCCATACAGAGTTTATAGGTGGTGCTTTTCTCCCCAGTATATATTAGTAGAATGTACAGTTGGGGTAAGGAAAATATATTTCACTAAAGCCACGTTCACAGATATTTTGAAAGCTGTATTGCTGTGCTTTTCATATCTGCCTAGTTCATTATCTTGCTAATTTTACTACTCCAAAATGTGGGCAGCAAAGCCAAAGGAGGTGGAGTTTCAATATATATTAAAGACACACACACACCTTCATGCTGGTCAAACAGTATGACACACAGTAGACACTCCAGGTGCAGTTAACCATTGACAACACCCCTATTCAAATTATAGCTAGCTACAGGCCCCTAAATTTGACTCAGAATGCCCACTCCACTTATCTGGACCTCTTCAAATCTATCAAGATTCAAACCTTTAGCCTGATCCTGGGAGACTTTAATTACCTAACCATAGATTGGAAAATCACTCATGCCAGAACACGAATGGCCAGAGATTCCTCGATTTTATCAATGCAAATGTCTTAGAACAGCTAATTGATACCCCCCACAAGAGGTGATAATATCTTGGACTTGGTATTAACCAACACAACTAACCACTGCAGTACCCCTATGGTATCATCCTCTGTGGTAAGATCCGACCATAAAGTGGTCACTTTCAAAGTCACCATCTCCCCTGACCCCCCTCCCCCCAGCTAGGGTCAAACAAAAAAAAATTCTCCAGAGCTGATTACAATCTCCTGAGGGATGGTATAAACAGCATCATAGCCCCCTCCCCCACTGTAGGAACTAGCACCAATGTTCAAATGTACACCAAAGTACTATATGAGCATTTATATAAATGCATGGAATCAGGAATACCTAACAGGACAAAATCATCCTCCACAAGGAAGAGCAAATCTGTCTGATTGACATCTGCAATAAATAAACTATATAACAAAAGGAACAAATTGCTGTCCATGACCAAGAAGGAACAGGTGCAAAATTGGAAGCAAGCTCTCCTTAGCCTGAACAAGCAAATAAGAGCACTAGTGAAATCCTCTAAAGCCAACTTCGAGTGCAAATTGGCCACATCTAGTAGAGACAATCATAAGGCATTTCTTCACAAATGTCCGCAATCTCAAAGGAAGCAACCAGATCTGTTCAGAACTGGGGGTCAAGGACACCACATACACAAATGCTGTAGACATAGCCAATCTACTGGCTGACAGATTCAGTGAAAACTTCTCCCCTCTGTCCCCCCTATCAATAAATCAGGACATCCCCAGTACCTGCCCCCACCCCTTATCTCTAGGGAACAAGTCATCACTCCCCTCTCAAAGGCAAAAAAATACAGCCTCCATGGGACCCAATAACATCCCAAGCTGCATCTTACATGAAGTCAGGAATGAACTTGCAGCACCATTAGGCAAACTAGTCAACCAAAGCCTGAGTACCGGCTTTGCAGCCAAATGGAGGACTGTCACTGTCATCCCTTTACACAAAGGTGGAGCATCCACCGATCTAGGAAATTATAGTCCCAGCAGCCTAACTAGCCTGATCTGCAATGCCATGGAATGGATTATCATGGACCTCATTAACAGGGACATTGGCAACCTTCAAATACTCAACCTCACACAGTTTGGCTTTGAGATAGTCATCAAATCCATGGATGAGGGGAAGACAGTGCGCACTACCTACCTTGACCTGGCCAAAGCCTTCGACACTATTCCTCACTCAGGCATAGTAGATAAACTCTCTCAAATAGGCATCAATCCATATGTTACCAGATGGGTAGCAAACTGGCTCACTGATAGAACCCATCTAATCAAAATAGGGGAATCCACCTCAAGTAGTTGACCCGTAACAAGTGGCATACCCCAGAGATTGGTCTTGGTGCCTCTGTTATTCAGGATGTACTTCTTTGAGGTGCAGGCCAAAACCAGTGGGCTATGGCTGACCAAGTTTGCAGATGACTGCAAGCTGGGTGCAGTCAAAAATTCCCCAAGTGATGTGGACGTCCTCTAAGAGGGTCTCACCCAAACAAATGACTGGTGCCAGAAACATGCCTCAAGCTGAATGCCAAAAAATGCATCATCATCCCCTTTGGGGAGAGTGATGTCCCCACATATTATCACATTAATATTAATAACAATGTCCTAAGTACACAATCAGTAGTGAGGAATTTGAGCACTCAGGTTGATAGCAACCTGACTTTTGACCACCATGTTGCTTCTGTTGTATGGATAGCTTTCTACATGGCCCACCTTATAAGTATGGGTATCTCAGCCAGGGTCAAAGACATCATAACATCCCTGTATTCTTCCCTTATAAGGCTAATTATTGCTTACAATGCCCCCTTTGGCATGTACCTCACAAAGCTTATGCAGCAGCTGGAGAGATAATAGAGGTTCCTCACCAGGAGAATCCAGGGCCTCAAACATCTACCCTACATAGATAGGCTAAAAGCCCTGTTCCTCTACTCAATTTCATACAGACTCCTCAGAGGTGACCTCTGTCTGGCATACAAAGCAATCTCAGACCCTGCCTTGATGGGGCTGCTACATATCCGCAAGTCAAACTCCACTCGAGCAATCCATATGCATAACCTCAACCAGATCTGTGATATCAATAAGACTTGTTGGCGGGACAGATTTGTCTCCCAGAGACTGCCCCATCTGTGGAATAGACTCCCTCTCCACATCAAGCAGAGTACCTTATTATCCCTTTTTAAGCACAACGTGGATAACTGGGTGGGAAACAGAAAATACACTCCTGGGATTCCGGGTCTATATTAGATAACCAAAATGATAAAAGAGAAAACACTCTTTTATTGACACATAAAACACGAACTCACTAAACACCAAAGTTACGGAACCGTGATTTTTTTTTTCCCATGGAAAAAAATCACTGGGCCGTTCTCGGGACTTTGCCATTTCCTCCACTGTGGTGCAATCTCGGAGTTGGTATAGTTAAGTAGGATGGGTGTCCCCCACATCGGGGTGTGTGTGGGGGGGGTGAAGCCCCCCACTTTATTTTGTGTCTCAAATTTTTTTTTTTTTGGAACAGCGATTTTTTTTCCCTGGGAAAAAAAATCGCTGCTCCGTAACTTCGTGTTTAGTGAGTTCATGTTTTGTGTGTTGATAAAAGAGCATTTGCTCTTTTATCATTTCAGTTATCTAATATAGAACTGGTATTCCACCCGTGTCCCTGCTGGACAGGAGCTTTGGGTGCTGATTTGTCTAAATACTGGCTAAACTCTTGACTAGGCTTATAAGGGCCTCAGGCCAATAGCCTAGTAAACTCCTATGATCCTATGATCCTATGATCTCATACTTTTGCACATGTGCTATTTTGCACAGCATACACATAGAAATGTGATTTTTAGTTTAATCAAACGTGAATACTGCAGAAGATACAGATCACATTTCTCTTGTTGGCAGCCATAATACACGGCTGTATTGCAACATTCACCTTTTAAATTTTGTATGTAGTTCAGCTTAAAGTACAGAAAAAGAAGAATGAAACATGTATTATGTTCCATAAAGGTAAACTATCCCAAATATGGATTCAAACCCTGTACTGCTTGCCCTATTAATTAGAACATACTTCATTAACATGTTGAGCCTTTGAGAAAGTTATACAACAGATTTTCTTCTGTATTTAATACTGTCTAAAGTGCTGAGTAAGATGCATCATCACCAGTTTCATTTGTGCAACTGATGGCTAAGTATTTGCACATGCAAAATTAGTTGAGCTTTTGCCATAGGAAATCAGCTGTCATTCAATGAAGAGTATAGCTGATGGGCATCAATGTGCAATTCCAAGTGCTGCACAAAGGATGAAGCCAAAAAAAAAAAAAGAATTTATTTATAAATCAGGGTTATGACTGACTTCCTTAAGTCTGCAGCCTTATACAAGTAAAATGTGCATAGTAAAGATCCCTACTTTCACAGATACAACACCTGTACTAGATTTGAACCCTTGACCTATGGCATTACAATGAAACACTGACATGATGAACCACTTTGCTAATCTACATCTACATTTATAAACAAAGTCATGGAAGGTCAAGCACATGTGCTCAGCATTGTACTTTTGACATACACATTTATTCTGCACTATATCCATGTTATTACACAATTGCCATTTGACCTGTCATAGTACAGTTTTACGTGAGTGTGATCCTTGCAGAAGCGAGGATAGTAAAGCACAGAAGGTTAAAAACAGTTGTCTGCAAGAGAACAGTTTTGGATTTCCACCTTTTGTGAATACCTTACATTTTACTAAGTATGATGCGTCTTTTTCTGTATTACTACATTTTATCTGTGTTATGAGTTACAGCCACTTTGTCATCCCAGACATGTATCTTCTCACAAAATATTAACTAAAGTGTGTATCAAGGTTCTCCCCTAAGTCAGTAAATGAAAACAAAGCCTTTTCAGGAAGACTTTTCTCTCTAGGAAACTCTCTGTAAGTATGCTTCTTATTATCACAAGTGCTAAACAAGTAATTGAATGTACAGAACTGCTAATGAGTCATGCTTGCAAGATATTATCTAGCCAAAAGGTCTTAGCACTCACTCTTGTATGGCACATGTGTGTGTATGTCATTGTGTATGTACTAACACTGTGTCTTCCTGCATGGCATGTTGAGCAAATGGAGAGATTCAGGAATGGCAATGAAGTGACACTCGAGTTACATATTCAGTTTGTCCAAAGGGATTACTCTACATCATATAAGCAGAACCTGGGCCTATGGAGCTTCCAGCTCGCTAGGGAGGACTGCTTGGTTTCCCAAGTGCTGCTAAACCAAAAAAAAAATGCTTCTGACAATACAACTGTTGGATTTGTGAAACTTTTTGGAGAAATGTATGAAATCTTTCAAGGCATGCAATGTTCTTTACAAGTATTGCTTACAAGTTTATATTTTGAATCCTTGTATTTGCAATTATTACTGTCTAATCTTGGAAAGTTCTATTTTTGTAATGAGCATACAATATTTCTTATTGCAGTTGTCCTTTACTTGCATTTCATGAGGCTTGGGCAAAACATTTAGGACAGGCATGGGCAAACTACGGCCCGGGGGCCACATGCGGCCCGTTAAACATTTTGATTCGGCCCGCCAAACTTGAAAAAATTTAATAAATTAACCTTGTTAATGTTTTATTTCCCCTGCAATTCTGATGTTTCCTCACCAGATGGTGCACTCTAGATATATTGGCTTTGTTGAGGTGAAGCGTAGGCCTATTACTCCACGTTTGCACTTTACCCTTTGACCCACCGCCCCTCTATGAAGATGAGCGGACCCAAGAAAAGGAAAGTGGACAGACAATGTCGAGTGTTCAATAAGGAGTGGACAACTAAATATTTTTTCACTGAACACCGATCATCTGCTGTTTGCCTGATATGCCAAGAAACTGTGGCGGTTTTTAAAGAGTATAATATTAGCCGTCACTTTGCCACAAAGCACGCTAATTATGCTAGCAAGCTCTCAACAAAAGAACGGGAAGCTGCTGCTGAGAAGGTGGCAGCTAATTTGAAGGCTCAGCAAAGTTTTTTTCACCGTCAAACTGCCATTCAAGAGTCAAGTACCAAGGCCAGTTTTATGCTTTCATTCAAAATAGCAAAGGCCAGCAAACCACTGTCTGAGGGCGAGTTTTTAAAAGAATGTATGGTAGAGACAGCAGGTATTTTGTGCCCGGAGACCAAAGACAAATTTGAGAAAATCAGTTTATCACGGCGGACAGTGACTCGCCGTGTAGAACTAATAGATGAAGATATCACCAGCAGATTAAACAAAAAGGCGAAGTAATTCACTTTTTATTCCTTAGCACTGGATGAAAGCAATGATGTCAAAGACACTGCTCAGCTCCTCATTTTTATCAGAGGAATCAACGAAACTTTTGAAATAACGGAGGAGTTTTTGACAATGGAGTCTCTGAACGGACAAACACGGGGAGAGGACTTGTTTGAACGGGTGTCTGCTGCCATCGAAAACATGAAGCTTCCCTGGAGTAAGCTTGTTAACGTCACCACAGATGGATCTCCGAATTTAACGGGAAAAAACATTGGCCTGCTGAGGAGAATCCAGAATAAAGTGAAAGATGAAAACCCTGACCAGGATGTCATTTTCCTCCACTGCATCATCCACCAGGAATCTCTATGTAAATCGGTGTTACAGCTGAATCATGTTGTGAAATCCTGTGGTGAAGCTCGTCAACTTCATACGTGCACGTAGACTTCAGCACCGTCAGTTCATTGCGTTCCTGGAGGAAACTGATGCGGATCACCAGGACCTGCTTTATCACTCCCGTGTCCGCTGGTTGAGTTTGGGCAAAGTGTTTCAACGAGTGTGGGAGCTCAAAGAGGAGATTGGCGTGTTTTTGGAGCAGCAGGGGAAGACTGATGAATTTCCTGAGCTGAGCAACAAGAGCTGGATGTGTGACTTTGCGTTTGCTACGAACGTATTTTCACACTTGAATGAGCTCAACGTGAAACTGCAGGGGAAGGAGCAGTTTGTGCATGACATGTACACAAACGTGAAAGCCTTCAAATCCAAGCTGGCTTTATTCTCCAGGCAGATTTTGAACAAGTCATTCACTCATTTTCCTAGACTAGCCACGCTGAAAGAGGCCGGAGCAAAAGTAAAGAAATACAGTGAGTCACTGGATGCACTGCATGGAGAATTCTGCCGTCGGTTTTTGGATTTCGACAAAATTGACAAGTCACTTCAATTGGTGGCCTTTCCTCTGTCACAAGACCCCGAAACAGCTCCAGAGGAGCTTCAGCTCGAACTGATCGACCTTCAGTCCGACCCTGCCTTAAAACAGAAGTTCAGCTCTCTGAAACTAAATGACTTCTATGCTTCACTCAATGATGCAGCGTTTCCAAATCTAAGGCGAAAAGCGCAGATGATGTTGGCTTTGTTCGGCTCTACCTTCATGTGTGAACAGACCTTCAGCGTCATGAACATCAACAAAGCCAGCCACAGATCCAAGTTAACAGAACTACACCTCAGATCCATCCTGAGAATCGCCACAACAAAACTAACTCCAGACTTTGATGCGCTGGCTAAAAAAGGAGACCAGCAACACTGCTCCCATTAAAATGTGTGTGTCTCCGTGATACGCACATTGTTAAAATAAACAGTGCACGCAGATCAAATATAACGCTTCACAGACTGACTTGCTGCAACTGTTTTGTCCTTGCACTGGTCGTTGTTGACTTTTGGCACCGGGGAAACAAATTGAATAAAAGGAACAGGACAAGTACATCTGCATCTCCTACCGTTTTTGAAAAAAAGACAGTCAGGAGGAGAGTGATGGTGATATCCTGAAGGATAACAGAACTTTCAGTGCTTTAAAATAAAATGGTCATTTATTTGATTTTCAGTGTTTAAAGACTCATTTCGAAGTCAGAGATTTTATTGTAATGCTTTTCTTCATTTTCATTGGAAATTAAAGCACATGTTTTCTCTATATCCCAAGATGTGTATTTTTTCCCCCGATGAGGTGATGTTTTCAAAGCATGCCATCTATCTGCTCCTGTTCTGGCCCCTTTGTCAAATGTTAGAACTCAATGTGGCCCACGAATCAAAAAGTTTGCCCACCCCTGATTTAGGATGTTCAGGCATGTCTGACTTATAGAAGCTTATGTGGGTTATTTTCACATTATGCGACTGTTTTCTGCCTATTCTGTTTTACCTGCCTAAGAGTTGTACAAAGTATTTTTCTATGTAAATGAAATCAGTTTGTTCAGTTCTCTAGTCTATATCCATGGGGGGCATATGCGGATATTACAGGGCCATAGCCGGCCTTAGGCATAGGCCAACTAGGAGGCTGCCTAGGGTGCCTCTCTAGCAGGTGTGCATTTCCAGTAATCTGGATGGTGTAGGAAGACCAGGATGGGGACACTGAGTGGTGTTGGGGGTGCTATGGAGACCTTTTGCCTAGGTCACCAGTTGGCCAAAGGATGACCCTGTACAGGGCTTGCATTGATATATTCAGAACTGTTTGGTTCAGTTATAAATGGTGGTGCCTGTATAGCAAGTAGGTGTTCTCTACAATTAAATCAGCTTGGGGTGTTATGTCTAATATACATTTTTCTATCACAACAAAGATGTGGCTAAATTGCAAAAATAGGGGCCAATCTCATGGAAATCTCCTTTCCCAGATGCTGAGAATGAGGTCATAGTCCAGACCCTCCATTTCAATGAGACAGGGATCCTAGATCCTCATTTAGCTGACAAGTACTTCCATGACCATGCCTGGCAGATGGTGGTTGATAATGTGAATGATGTGGTGACCAGGCCAGTGACTATCCTAGTGTCAGACATAGGGCCACTGATATGATTAAAAAGGCTACTGACAGAGCCAAGGCTGTTGCAAGAGAGCAAACAGCTACTGGGGTGGGTGATCTGCTGAACCAGCACTAACTGAGATGTAGGAGATTCTGTCAACTGTGAAGGCTCCAGGCAGCTCAAAAGATTTCCACAGCATTGTTATGGATGTTGAGGTAGAAGTGGAGGGCAACTAGAGAATTATATACTAGTGATGCTCAAGGTATAGTAAAAATTATTTAAAGTTTAAGGTTTCTATTAAGTTGTCTTAAGTTTTATGTTTATAATATCTTTATCAAAATAAATTTGTGTGTCTAGGAGCATATGGCATTGAGGTACTATAACCACTTGAACATGGTGTGGTTATATATTTTTTGTAATTATTTATACATATTTATAAAACTCTCTTAGGTTATTTGCTTTTGCATGTGTTGTTGCTTTATTCAGGTATGGGTATTATATTGTAATCATCTTTGTATTTCTTCTATTTTTCTGTGGTTTCTTGGTGTATTCATAGGTGGCACCAGCATTGTGGACTTCCCTCCACCTGATGTTAATGGATAAGTGGCCTCTGATGAGGATGGCAGTGATGAACAGACATAGTCTGATGTTGCAGAAGATATGTCTGACATGCTGGGTGTGGCTCCCACATCCTATTTCAACACTGTGGACACAGTCATCATGTCTCTATGTATTCATGACACAGAGCCATCTGAGAATGAGCAAGATGGTGGGGACATGGTTGAACAGGGTAGTGTGGTTATGCAGTTATAAAGCTGGTGGAATGTCCCTATGCCTTTGCAATGGTGAAGTACCACACATGGGGTTTGGTAGAGGTGCTCAGAGAAGATATGCTTACCAACCTCCAATGATGTTGGTGTGTCAGTAACTTCTACCCAACATCTATGCATGGTTATTGTGGAAGGACAAGCAAGTTCTACCAGGACCTTAAAAGAGATAGCCAGAATTCTGTATGCCATGAACTCTAATTTGCAAGACTGCATGAATCATGTATGTGACTCACTGGACAGGATGAATGAAACACTGGACTGTGCACTATCTGTTATAACGTGTTTGCTAGGTTAAGGGCAGCATCCATGAGGCTAAAACCTGGTATATCATTGAATGTGAACCAAAGTGCCTGAGGCTGTGCCATATCCTGCTACTGGAGTGGTACTACTTCCACTGCTACATCAGTGGTAGATGTGTCCACACACAGATGTAGCTGGCCATATGGTCATGGTCACTGACATAGTTGTGATGACAGCTTGTCCAGCAGACATCACTCACATCAAGTAGCACCCTGACTTTTAGCCAGGGTCATTGAACTGGCAGTGCAAGTCTTGGTAGACATAGTTTGTGTATGTGGTTGGGGGCCTCAGTGATGAACTGAATCCTCTACCATGCATGGCTCACACCTGTCCAGTATGCCATGGTGTAGTGCTAGAACAACTGCTTTGGCTGTGTTCCTGCAGACCCAGATACACGGCACACATCACATTGACCTTGACAACACACACACACACACACACACACACACACACACACACACACACACACACACACACACACACATGCACACAAACTATTTATATTCCATTTGTATGAATCTTACCTGGTTTCATCTGTATTTGGTACATATATCAGTCATAGTTATAACATTCCTGTATAGATAATCATAGTTGGATTTTACATAAATATAGGTAACATTATCTGATCATTACAGGTTCATCACTCACTTTTGTTACTACTACTGATAACATCATAGCCTGGGGTTGCCTAGGTCTGACACTCACAGTGGATAGCCATTACATATTTAAGCAAAGGCTGGTTTGTTTGCATACATCAATGTTACTGTTTGCACATGCTTAACTCATTTTTTCTAATGAAGTGGTAAGTGTAAGTGTGTGTGATGTGCCCTAACTCTTAGGCAGTGACATGGCATATTTTGCACACCTTCATCTGCCATGATTATTTCCAGCTGATTGTTCCTCAACTGACCCCTCATCTGTGCCTTCTGGTTATGGCTGTGGTGCTGGGAACTGTGGTCCCTGTCCTGAGATACCCTGTTGCAACTGCTTTCTGAGTATAATGCTATGTAAGATAGTGCAGACAGTCAGCATTTTGGCAGAGGTGGTGAGGTCATACTGCAGGGCACCTTCAGATGTATCTAGATAGTGGAACTATGACTTTATCAGACAAAATACACACTCCATGATATTTTTAGTCTGTGAGTGTGTAGTGTTGTAACCTTGTTTAGTGAGGTTGTGTGAGTTTCTCAAGATGGTCATGAGCCAATGTTCTGGTGCAGGGTTGTCAAATTAATTTACCCCAGCAGGCCACATTTCTTCAGACTATACAGTGTACGGGCCAGGTAATTATCAGATCGAGACCACTTATTAGGGGAGTAATGCAATAATAATAATAATGATAATAATAGTAATAATAATAATAATGATGATAATAATAGTAATAATAATAATGATGATAGCAATAATAGTAATAATGATTATGATAATAATAGTAATTATAATAATGATGATAGCAATAATAGTAATACTAATGATGATAATAATAGTAATAATAATAATGATGATGATAGCAATAATAGTAATAATAATGATGATAATAATAGTAATAATAATAATGATGGTAGCAATAATAGTAATAATAATAATAATGATGATGATAGTAATAGAAATAATAATAATGATGATGATAATAATAATAATAAAGAAAGGTCAATTTAGCCAAGAAAATCAAGCTATTACCTTAATTCCTGGTACTACTTCTCCCAGAAACTTGACACCACTTGGCCTGCACAAGTACAACAGTGTTTGGCACCAAGGATTGAGCAGTGGTAACCTTCAGTGTTGAGTTGAGATGTTCATAAGTTGAGACCTGAGTCAAGACTTGTTCAAGTTCATCACAGAAAAGAGGTGTTCAGAGACATAGGTACTGCTGAACATTGACATAATCTTTGAGGCCAAACATTTCATTTGGGGATATGTTGGCCTATCATACTGATAAAATGTGACAATATCAACACTTAGAAACCTATCCTTCAACTCTGAATTACACTGTAACTCAATTAGTTCTAACTGAAACTGTCCTGGTACATCATCAGCACTGACAGAGAAAGGGTTGTGGAAAATAGAAAAATCCTTCTCAAGGTTTTTAAAGTCTGCAAATCTTTCTCCAAACTCAATCACTAAGTTGGAAATTTTGGTGCAGTTCTTTTTGGTGTTGATATCACCATGAAACTCAGGTGCATCTTGCAGGGACTTCAGATTTGGAAATTATGCAGTATTACTTGCTGCTAGTTGGTATTCAAAACGTTTAAGTTTCAACTCAAAGGCCCGAATAGAGTCACATAAATCTGTCACCAATTTATTGCAACCTTGCAGCCTTGTATTCGGGTAATGCAAGTGTTCTGTTATATCTGCTGTGAAAGCTAGATCTTGAACCCATTCATTGTCTTTGCGTTCCTGCACATCCCTTCCTTTCTCATGCATAAACCTCTGCATTTCACTTCTTAATTCATAAAAGCACTTCAGCACAACTCCTGGGTTTAACCTATGAACATTAGTGTGATATGGCAGACTGTGAGTGTGAATTTCCTCCAATAAGCTGTTGAACTGTCTGTGGTTCAGACCTTGCATGCATATGAAGTTCACTGCCTTAATAACAACATCCATGAAATGATCCATCTTTAATGTTTTACTGCAAAGCACTCCTCTGTGAATTATGCAATGGACAGTGTGAATCTGATGGTCTGAGTTCATAACTAATAGTTTTTCCTGTAACTTTGTTGCCATGCCAGCATTTCTACCAACCATTTGAGGTGCTCCATCTTTAGCTACACTCACAGCTTTTGTTCAGTTTGCACCTATTTTATCTAGTGCACCTACCAAACTCACAAATATATCATCCCTCATTGTTGTTCCCTTCATTTGTACCAGTTCCAGAAATTCTTCAGTTACCTGCATATTGTCATCTATACCCCATACATAAACTGCAAGTTGTGCTGTGTCGCTTACATGTGTACTTTCATCAATTGCTACAGAAAATGCTTCAAATTGATCAACTTGACTGTTAAGATTTTCTTATAATTCATTATGTCTATCTGCAACTATATTTCTTGAAAGGCTTATGTTTGCAAATGCTTGACATTTTTCAAGGCAAATATCTTCTGCGGCCACCAACATACATTTCTTTATAAAGTCCCCCTTCGAAAAAGGCTTTGATGACACAGCTATTTCTTGTGCAATCTTATAACTTGCCCGGTCTACAGCATCAGCTTGATGAACACGTTTAAACAGTAACTGCTGCTTTTTGAGTGACTGTTCTAACTCCCTTTTTCTTCACGCATCTTTCCACTACATTCATCATAGTTGGAAGCATGAATACTTGTGTAAAATGCATGCAAATGTTATATTCCTTTGCCACAGCTATGTTTTGGTTACAAATCAAAAAAGTTGGTTTTCCATTCACTTGAGCAAAAAAGTACAAGGTTTTCTACTTTCCCTGCACCACACAATGTTCTTCATTAACTGTTCTTTTCTTTGAAAACAATGAAGGTATTCAAAGTATTTTGATATATATTTATATATATATTCAATCTAACACTCCAACTGACAAAGACAGATTGCTCCATGACAGCTACCCAAAACAATAACCAAAACCTGCTACAATTCAATCAAAAGTCCAGAACTGGCCACTACATTGACTACAAGTACCCACTTATTTTTAAAACAAGCCTACATTTCAGTTTGTGGGATGTCTTCCGGCTATCCCACACCAGTGACTTTGAGGACACTGATTTGCTGCATTCATTGCCTGTTATGGAACGTTTGGTCCCCCCCAACAGGATTGATTGTAACTTTCAATGATTTGTGAGAAAACTACACATTTTATGAAAAACAGACCAAAATATGAGGCAGAAAATGCTAATGGAAAATCAAAGATAAACAACTATGCTGCAGAATAATGGAGCCAGAAAAAATGCCCTGCACATTATCGGTATATAGGTACTGTACGTCTGATATTAAAACAAGATAAATGATACTATTCATTTACCTTTATGACTGCAGTAGGACAGCAAAGTTATAGTATTATTTAAATATGGACATTCTGTGAAATTCCGGTCAGGTGAGAGATATGTTTGGGATAGGGATGACAATGAAGAGACTATGTGGGTGAGTGATTGGAGTAAGTGAGTGAGTGAGTGAATGCATATCTGAATGCTGAAGAGACTGTGTGGGTGTGTGATCGGAATGAGTGAGTGAGTGAGTAAGTGAATGTATGTCTGAATGCTGAAGAGACTGTGTGGGTGTGTGATCGGAATGAGTGAGTGAGTGAGTGAGTGAGTGAGTGAGTGAGTGAGTGAGTGAGTGAATGCATGTCTGAATGCTGAAGAGAATTTGTGGGTGTGCAATCGGAGTGAGTGAGTGAGTAATGCTGAAGAGACTGTGTGGGTGTGGGATTGGAGTGAGGGAGTGAGTGAATGCATGTATGAATGCTGAAGAGACTGTGTGGCTGAGTGATCTGAGTGAGTGAGCGAATGCATGAATTCAAACTGATAGCTTGAAATATTGTCAGGGTAAGCGTGTGATGAGTTGTGGTTTTGTGTAAGGTTGTTTGACTGGTGGCCCTGCTGTGTACGAGAGGCCAGGTTGACTCTGGGACTGGAGTGGCGGGTGTGCCACTAGCCGCATGTAGGAGTGTGGCAGGCCACATGCAGCCTGCAGACTAAATGTTTGACCCCTGTTCTAGTGCATATCCTGCATCCCTTGTGGAAAGGTAGCCCTTGAAAATATTAGATACAGGTCACAGGTGCGCCTTATGTGAACGTCATGGAAATGGTTAAGGTGAACTCCACACAAATTGTAGATGATACCTTGGGCTTTACAGACCACCTGACAGTTGATGGAGTGATGACCTTTTTATGTACCTAATTCTAGTTCATCAGGTGGGGCTTTTATTTCAATGTAGGTGCAGTCTATGACCTGCAATATCGTTGTAGCTCTTTCCCCTGGGGTACATGGAAACCAGATATGCACCTTACATGCCACAGCATTGCATTATGGAACTGGTGGGGTATTGGAGTATTCTTGAGACAGAGGCTTGTGAAAGTCCCACTGTGTTGTCTTTGACTCACTGAAAATTCCAAAATTATGGGTAAAAAAGGGAAAATAAATTGAGATGAGGGAGAGGTGAGGAAAAAGAGAGAGGAAAGAGTCTTAAGTTCAGACAATTACTTTTGCTTTAATATGTCAGAGTTTAGATTTTTCTTAGTAATATGATAACATTTCTATATATGTATACTAAAGTTATTATTCATTAAATTTGATATTAATGGTAGTCATTATTTAATTATAGGCTAAACTGAGTTTGATTAGCTCAATTATATTTTGAGAAATATAAATATCTTTATGTATAAAGATTAGCTCTCTGATGGAAGACAGTTTGTAAATACATAATAATGAGTGTGTGGTACATAATGAGTCATGACTTCTTTTTTGAAATATTTAGCATGTTAGTATAAGAATTGTTGCAAATGTTGGCCTATATCTCATCTGTTTCTAAAAGAATAAAATATATATAGATTAATATTAGTTATGCTTGCAAATGTTAATGTTAGATTTACATTTTTCTATTAGCCCAGGTAGTCTCGTTTTTCTATTTGTGGACACATAATGGGAAAAGTTTTATCCATAGCTAGTAAGGTTGTACATTTAATAACCAATAAGAAAAAAATGTCAACCCAAGCTGCAGTCCAAACTTCCTTTATTACAACATCTTCTAGGCTGTTGGAAGGGCAGTCATATTTTGGCAGCAGACTTTAACTGCATTATGGCAAAAGCTGATACAAGTGTTAATAAAAGAATGACAATTGGAGCAGCAGCAAAAATTTTAAACGTGAATTTCTAGCAACAATAATCTAAAATATGTAGTGCTAAGTGTAGAAAATAACTGGATTTATTTTACTCATTATTTCTATGCACATGGAATGTAAACATGCCTTGACAGAAGGGTCTATATTAGAACACTGAATATTTAACAGTTTGAATCACTAAAGGTCGACCTTTAGTGATCAAACTGTTAAAACATTGACTGTTCAGGAAAAAAAAATAAAAATAACAAAAAAAAAAAAACAAAAAAACAAAATGGTGTAGGCAGCGGGGCAAGCCCCCATGGATCCCCCCACATGGGGGGCTGCACCCACCAAGCCCCCGGCTACTTAAATATACCAACTCCGAGACCGCACTGCATTGAAGTAAACAGAAATCTCCCCTTACGGAGATTTTCATTTACTTGTTCGATGTTCTGCAGTTTCGCTATTCTTGTGTCGACAATGTCAGATTCGACATTGTCTGCTTTTGAGAATGTAATATAGACCCCTGATAAAATATATATCTCCTTAGATCTGTTTCAGTTGCAATTTTAATTTAAATTTGGATTCTTCTGTTGGCCTAGGTAGTCTCCTTTTTCTGTCTACATGCTGACATTCCCTGTCTCTTTTCAGATCATAGCACCCTATGCATAGATATAGTAATGGACCTTGGAAATGTTCAACTGGTACATAGAATCCATGAGGAAATGACTACACTTAAAATTTTGTAAAGATTACTTAACAAAACAAATTGAAAAAAGAACTTTAGCTGAACGATAATCGCCTGGATTCTCAAAAGCTTGCACAGCGTGCGTGATTAGTGTAAGAGGAAATTTTGTCAATATGGATCCACGTACGTGCTTGTTTTACATGCACGAGTGCTCTAGCACTAGTGCTGCATGTTCCTAGCCCTGTATGCAAATTACCCTATTTGCAGGTGAAAACCATGCAAACAAGGTAAATCTGCCATCCAGGAAGCAGGAATCAGGGCGCGCAGGACTAGCGTAATATGCAGAAATGTACTCAGTTAGCAACATAGTACGGTACTGCAAAATCCAAGATGGGGACATGACAGCCCCAAATAAAGGCTGCATATCAGTGAGGAAGCATGCCAATGGCCAATTATAAGGCCATTGGCATTGCAAACAATACAAAAAATAAAAAATTCAACCTTTATTTTATGTTAAGCCGATCTTGGCTGTTTAAGCATAGTGCAGCGGCATGCAAATGGGATCAGGGAAAATAATAAAATAAACCTAAAATAAGCATTCTAACTAAAATCAGCATTCTGCCATGCAAGTCAATGGCAGGCAGAAGACAGCCTGGCCAGTGAAAAGCGATTGCTAAGGGGGGAGGCTCAGTGTGAGACATGTAATTATGCATTAGCAGGCAATCCTATGCAAATGAGGGTAAGGATAGTGAATCCCAGTTTTCCCCAGCTTGTGAGGCAGGTCCCAACAGTGTAAGAGTATGAATAGATGAGTGCAAGACTAGTAGGTAGGTGACATCATGGGTGGGTGTGTCAGCCATACTTTAAGCATATTGGAGCCCTCTGGCTTGGGTAAGCTAGGGGGTGTGTCTAAACCTGCCTAGAACTCTTTAGAAAGTGTAAGCAGGTGTGCGCGCCGTGCACTGGGTTTTACAGGAAGAAAAAAGAAGTTAAACCAAGAAATAGCAGCAGTGTGCACATACGAGCACTCTGCATGGCGCACACATGGGCTTAAACAGGAAGGCAATGGGAAGGGAAAACAGCAGTAGGAAGTTATTCAAGGAGAACTAGTTTAGCTGGCAGGTGAAATGTATCAGAATCAGCCAATTACACAGGCAGCAGATCAGCCCAGCCCAGAACACTACTATAAACCAAGCAATCACCTTCCCCTTTGGTTTTTCCCACACTCTACACCACCGGTGTATATAAGCAGGGAAATTTTAACAAACAAACCCACAAAATGAGAAGGGCCACAGTAGGCAACATAGAACAACATGTGCAAGAGGCTGAGGGTGGTGAGGATGTGAATGCTGCCAAATAACCCACAGTGAGGAGACGGAGAAGAGAGTACAGACCTAGGGTAACCTACCAGGGGCTACATGAGCTGGAGATAGTGGAGTGCTATAGGGTGGACAGAGACCTCCTACAACAAATTGTTGAGCTGTGCCGGCCAAACCTGACACACCAAACTGACCGAGGGAAACCCAAACCAGTGGACACCAAGGTATGTGTAGGCCTAGATATACTAGCCACAGGTACCTCCCAAAGCACAACTGGGGATATCATGGGGATCTCACAGGCATCAGCATCCAGAGTATTCCACCAGTTCCTGGATGCCATGTCAGCACATGCTAGTGAGCATGTATATTTCCCCAACACCCGTGAGGTGTTGACCAGCAATATGCATCTCTTCTACTAAATAGCAGAATACCCTGGGGTAGTGGGTGCTATAGACTGCACACACATATGCATCAAAGCACCACCCGGTGAGCAGGGTAGGGCCTACATCAACCACAGGGGCATCCCCTCCATTAACTGCCAGGTTGTTTGTGATGCCCAGGGCATTATAATGAACGTGTGTTCTGGCTGCCCTGGAAGTTATGACCATTCCCACATATGGCATCTGACACAGCTGTACCAGTGATTTGCCAATGGGTTCATCCCCTGTGGTCACCTAGTGGGGGATGCTGGGTACCCACTGGAGCCATGGCTGATGACACCCATCAGAAATGTACACATACCTGAACAAAAATGCCATAATGAGGCACACACACAGCCCAGACATATAATAGAGCATGTGTTTGGGATGCTCAGGTCACGGTTCTGGTGTCTGGACACATCCGATGGAGCCTTGCAGTATTCATTAGCTACATGTACCCAAATTGTTATGGTATGTGCCATACTACACAATATGATCCTGTGGAAACAGCTGCAGCAGGAACAGTATGGGGCAGGGCCACACATCCCCCACCAATGCCAAGGCCTACTCAGGCACAGAGTGACCCAGAGGAGGAGCAGCCTGAGTCTGCACCAGTAGGCAGAAGGAGGCTTGCCCCATATGCCCTGGCCTTGGCAAAGAGGCAACTCATAGGAGATGCACTGACACAGTAGGGACCCAGGGAATAACACCTCTCTCTGACTTGCACATACAGTAAAAGGGATGCCAAATATGACACTATCTGTGATCAACCATCTATAGGGAGTGTACTATGTGCAGCCAACATAGGCAGCCCTCCAGCATCATCCACAAGTCTGGCACACCCTCAAGGTAAGTCAATCAACCTACCAATTGCCAAATAGAGTAGAATGTGTTGTTACCTGTAGCTATGGTATGGATTTGAGCATGCAAGGGAATTGGGTGGCTGAACATTATGGTAGCAGACAGTAGACAGCCATAGTGACATTGTGACATCTGCAACACATACTGAAGTCACCATAGTAGCCAGTACTACACAGGTTGACAAAACCCACTGCAGGAAATGAGCTGTGTGACATGTGTGTCCATATGACCCACACATGCCAGTCAGGATGGTTCACATGCCCAGCAACAGTCTCAGCCAGCAGGACAGGTGTAGACAAACCCAAACAAAGCCTGTGGCATGGCCCCAGAATGATGGCTATGGTTAAACCCCCCTAGGCCTACACAGACAGACCACAGCATGACAGGCAGTGGGATGTTAGTTCTGAAGTGTAGGAAGACAGACAATAATGTGTAGGGCAACCAAAGCCACACTCTGTAGTACACTGGTATGCCTCTAGTCAGCATGATAGTTAGCAATACAGAATGAAATGGAGTACCTGACATACCAGTACGGTCATAGCAAATGTGTACATATTTCATAAGTGCCCCCACATCCTACATAGTAATGTAATAACATGCAGGTGTGCCCCCCAACCCTGTGTAGAAATGTAGAAATAGTCAGTTGTGCCCCCCCCCATCCTACATAGTAATGTAATAACAGTCAGGTGTGCCCACCACTCCTGTGTAGAAATGTAGAAATAGTCAGGTGTGCCCACCCCATCCTACATAGTAATGTAATAACAGTCAGGTGTGTCCCCCTACTCCTGTGTAGAAATGTAGAAACAGTCATGTGTGCTCCCCCCCCAGCAATGCAGAAATGTAGTAACAGTCAAAGCCAAATGATCAATGGATACCCTGCAGAGACAGCATGCTACCTGTTGGTGTATGACACAAAGGTCAGCACTGCAGCACAAACTACCTGGACACAATCCACAGATTTAATATAGATGGCCATACTGGGCATGCTCACACACTTAGATAAATGAAGGCAATGTCAGTCTGCAACATACTGAAAGGTCATACTGGGCATGCTCACATACTGAAACACATGAAGGCCATGACTGCAAACACCAGTGGACTAGACATATCTGGCAGTTGCAGTTGTTAGTGCAGACATTCATCAATATGCACCACTCATGCCTTGCACACACAGTGGATAGGAAGACAGACATATATGTCAGGACAACATACTATAATAAGCCAAAAGTAGATGTACATAGATGTGTGGAAGTGGGTCACTGTAACAAGGAGTCATCCAGGCCTGCCCCACCCAGCACACAGCCAAAGGGCCCCAAACACATGAGATGCAGATGTCACTCACTGCAGATACTAGCCACCAGTATCTGTCAGCATCACAGACTATGTGGTGCACCTGCCAGCTGTGCAACATGAATGAACAAGGAAGTAGTCATCTAGCAGCTATATACACGTACCTGTGACATATAACCCCATGTGTGCCTGCATGTGGCGTGTCAACCCATATATGAATGGGTTATGGCCCATGCACACACCTCCTTCCCCATAGCCCTACTATGACAAGCCTGCTGAGGTAATCCAATGTGAAATACACCTTTGGGAGAGGTTTAGCTCAGTAATCTCCATGGTGCATCCCATAACTGTGTACTGCTGTAGTGTGATAAATTAGTTAGGTAGGAATTCTAACCCCAGACTTGGCAACTGTTTGTGTGTGTGTGTGTGTGTGTGTGTGTGTGTGTGTGTGTGTGTGTGTGTGTGTGTGTGTGCATGTCTGTCTGTCTCTGATTGCATAGAGAGCAATGCATTTTAGGGTACTCACACTCCTTACAATTCATATACTCAACATTGGCAAGGCTGCTGATGTCACCCACCTAGAACTACACCTCTGGGAAGGTTGTAGCCTAGTAATCTCTGTAGCACATCCGGTAACTACGTACTGCTGGAGTGTGATTTAGAACTGTAGTAGGGTTCCATCTCCACCCATGGCAGTTCTGGATGTTTTATGTGTGTTTCAATGTCTGTGTACAGAGGAATGCATTATAGGCTAGTCACTCGCAGTACATTTCAAATACCCTGCTTTGGTAATCCTGCTGATGTCATTCATTGTGAAATGCACCTTTGGGGAAAGAGTACTCCAGTAATCTCCATGGTGCATCCTATATCATTTCCCTGCTGTAGTGTGATATAGACCTCCGTCAGGGGTTCTATACCCACACATGTCGGTTGTGAATGTTTTGTGCGTGTCTTACTGCCTGTGTTGGAAGCAATGCATTTTAGGCTAGTCACTTGCAGTACATTTCAAATGGCCTACTTTGGCAATCCTGCTGATGTCATTCAGTGTGAAATGCACCTTTGGGGAAGGAGTACTCCAGTAATGTCCATGGCACGTACTATAACTACTTAGTGCTGCAGTGTAATAAACTAGTTATGTAGGGGTTCCACTCCCAGACATGACAGGTGTTTGTGTGTGTGTGTGTGTGTGTGTGTGTGTGTGTGTGTGTGTGTGTGTGAGAGACACCTGGGCCCAATGGTGGCCCTATACATATCACACTGTTCAGGGATAACAGCTGTGAAATAGATGTGAGGCTGGGGTGCATATCCATACCCATACATGTGACATCAAGGCCAGGCAATCACAGTTAGCAACCCCAGTATTACCCAGAGCACACTCACACCCATGTCTCATAAACACACACACATGCCTAGGCAACAGCCAATATGTGGGTAGTACACAGCATATTGGCCACCGATACCTCCATCCTACATAGTAATGTAATAACAGTCAGGTGTGCCCCCCTACTCCTGTGTAGAAATGTAGACACAGTCAGGTGTGCTCCCCCCCTGCAATGCAGAAATGTAGTAACAGTCAAAGCCAAATGATCAATGGATACCCTACAGAGACAACATGCTACCTGTTGGTGTATGACACAAAGGTCAGCACTGCAGCACAAACTACCTGGACACGATCCACAGATTTAATATAGACGGCCATACTGGGCATGCTCACACACAGAGAAATGAAGGCAATGTCAGTCTGCAACATACTGAAAGGTCATACAGGGCATGCACACATACTGAAACAGATGAAGGCCATGACTGAAAACACCAGTGGACTAGACATATCTGGCAGTTGCAGTTGTTAGTGCAGACATTCATCAATATGCACCACTCATGCCTTGCACACACAGTGGATAGGAATACAGACATATATGTCAGGACAACATACTATAATAAGCCAAAGGTAGATGTACATAGATGTGTGGAAGAGGGTCACTGTGACAAGGAACCATCCAGGCCTGCCCCACCCAGCACACAGCCAAAGGGCCCCAAACACATGAGGTGCAGATGTCACTTACTGCAGATACTAGCCACCAGTATCTGTCAGCATCACAGACTATGTAGTGCACATGACAGCTGTGCAACATGACTGTACAAGGAAGTAGTCATCTAGCAGCTATATACATGTAGCTGTGACATATAACCCCATGTGTGCCTGCATGTGGCGTGTCAACCCATATATGAATGGGTTATGACCCATGCACACACCTCTCTCCCCATAGCCCTACTATGACAAACCTGCTGAGGTAATCCAATGTGAAATACACCTTTGGGAGAGGTGTAGCCCAGTAATCTCCATGGCACATCCTACAACTGTGTACTGCTGTAGTGTGAAAAATTAGTTAGGTAGGAATTCTAACCCCAGACTTGGCAACTGTGTGTGTGTGTGTGTGTGTGTGTGTGTGTGTGTGTGTGTGTGTGTGTGTGTGTGTGTGTGTGTGTGTGTGTCTGTCTCTGATTGCGTAGAGAGCAATGCATTTTAGGGAACTCACACTCCTTACAATTCATATACTCAACATTTGCAAGGCTGCTGATGTCACCCACCTAAAATACACCTCTGGGAAGGTTGTTGCCTAGTAATCTCCATAGCACATCTTGTAACTGCGTACTGCTGTAGTGTGATAAAGTAGTTAGATATGTGTTCTAACCCCAGACTTAGCAACTGTGTGTGTGCATTTGTGTGCATGTCTGTTTTTCTCTGATTGTGTAGAGAGCAATGTGTTTTAGGGTACTCACACACCTTACAATTCATATACTCAACATTGGGAAGTCTGCTGATGTCACCCACCTAGAACCACACCTCTGGGAAGGTTGTAGCCCAGTAATCTCTGTAGCGCATCTAGTAACTCCGTACTGCTGGAGTGTGATTTAGAACTGTAGTAGGGTTCCATCTCCACCCATGGCAGTTCTGGATGTTTTATGTGTGTTTCAATGTCTGTATACAGAGGAATGCATCAAATGCTAGTCACTCACAGTACATTTCAAATGCCCTACTTTGGTAATCCTGCTGATGTCATTCATTGTGAAATGCACCTTTGGGGAAAGAGTACTCCAGTAATCCCCATGGTGCGTCCTATAACAGTTCCATGCTGTACTGTGATATAGACCTCCATCAGGGGTTCTACACCCACACATTTTGGTTGTGAATGTTTTGTGCGTGTCTCACTGCCTGTGTTGGAAGCAATGCATTTTAGGCTAGTCATTCACAGTACATTTCAAATGGCCTACTTTGGCAATCCTGCTGATGTCATTCAGTGTGAAATGCACCTTTGGGGAAGAAGTACTCCAGTAATGTCCATGGCATGTACTATAACTGCTTAGTGCTGTAGTGTAATAAACTAGTTATGTAGGGGTTCCACTCCCAGGCATGACAGGTGTGTGTTTGTGTGTGTGTGTGTGTGTGTGTGTGTGTGTGTGTGTGTGTGTGTGTGTGTGTGTGTGTGTGTGTGTGTGTGTGTGTGTGTGAGACACCTGGGCCCAATGGTGGCCCTATACATATCACACTGTACAGGGATAACAGCTGTGAAATAGCTGTGAGGCTGGGGTGCATATTCATACCCATACATGTGACATCAAGGCCAGGCAATCACAGTTAGCAACCCCAGTATTACCCAGAGCTCACTCACACCCATGTCTCATAAACACACACACATGCCTAGGCAACAGCCAATATGTGGGTAGTACACAGCATATTGGCCACCGATACCTCCATCCTACATAGTAATGTAATAACAGTCAGGTGTGCCCCCCTACTCCTGTGTAGAAATGTAGAAACAGTCAGGTGTGCTCCCCCCCTGCAATGCAGAAATGTAGTAACAGTCAAAGCCAAATGATCAATGGATACCCTGCAGAGACAGCATGCTACCTGTTGGTGTATGACACAAAGGTCAGCACTGCAGCACAAACTACCTGGACACGATCCACAGATTTAATATAGATGGCCATACTGGGCATGCTCACACACTTAGAGAAATGAAGGCAATGTCAGTCTGCAACATACTGAAAGGTCATACTGGGCATGCGCACATACTGAAACACATGAAAGCCATGACTGCAAACACCAGTGGACTAGACATATCTGGCAGTTGCAGTTGTTAATGCAGACATTCATCAATATGCACCACTCATGCCTTGCACGCACAGTGGATAGGAATACAGACATATATGTCAGGACAACATACTATAATAAGCCAAAGGTAGATGTACATAGATGTGTGGAAGAGGGTCACTGTGACAAGGAGCCATCCAGGCCTGCCCCACCCAGCACACAGCCAAAGGGCCCCAAACACATGAGGTGCAGATGTCACTCACTGCAGATACTAGCCACCAGTATCTGTCAGCATCACAGACTATGTGGTGCACATGACAGCTGTGCAACATGACTACAAGGAAGTAGTCATCTAGCAGCTATATACATGTAGCTGTGACATATAACCCCATGTGTGCCTGCATGTGGCGTGTCAACCCATATATGAATGGGTTATGGCCCATGCACACACCTCTCTCCCCATAGCCCTACTATGACAAGCCTGCTGAGGTAATCCAATGTGAAATACACCTTTGGGAGAGGTGTAGCCCAGTAATCTCCAAGGCACATCCTACAACTGTGTACTGCTGTAGTGCGATAAATTAGTTAGGTAGGAATTCTAACCCCAGACTTGGCAACTGTGTGTATGTGTGTGTGTGTGTGTGTGTGTGTGTGTGTGTGTGTGTCTGTCTCTGATTGCGTAGAGAGCAATGCGTTTTAGTGTACTCACACTACTTACAATTCATATACTCAACATTTGCAAGGCTGCTGATGTCACCCACTTAAAATACACCTCTGGGAAGGTTGTTGCCTAGTAATCTCCATAGCACATCTTGTAACTAACTGCGTACTGCTGTAGTGTGATAAAGTAGTTAGATAGGTGTTCTAACCCCAGTCTTAGGAACTGTGTGTGTGCATTTGTGTGCATGTCTGTTTGTCTCCGATTGTGTAGAGAGCAATGTGTTTTAGGGTACTCACACACCTTACAATTCATATACTCAACATTGGGAAGGCTGCTGATGTCACCCACCTAGAACCACACCTCTGGGAAGGTTGTAGCCCAGTAATCTCTGTAGCGCATCTGGTAACTCCGTACTGCTGGAGTGTGATTTAGAACTGTAGTAGGGTTCCATCTCCACCCATGGCAGTTCTGGATGTTTTATGTGTGTTTCAATGTCTGCATACAGAGGAATGCATCATATGCTAGTCACTCACAGTACATTTCAAATGCCCTACTTTGGTAATCCTGCTGATGTCATTCATTGTGAAATGCACCTTTGAGGAAAGAGTACTCCAGTAATCCCCATGGTGCGTCCTGTAACAGTTCCATGCTGTACTGTGATATAGACCTCCATCAGGGGTTCTACACCCACACATTTCGGTTGTGAATGTTTTGTGCGTGTCTCACTGCCTGTGTTGGAAGCAATGCATTTTAGGCTAGTCATTCACAGTACATTTCAAATGGCCTACTTTGGCAATCCTGCTGATGTCATTCAGTGTGAAATGCACCTTTGGAGAAGAAGTACTCCAGTAATGTCCATGGCACGTACTATAACTGCTTTGTGCTGTAGTGTAATAAACTAGTTATGTAGGGGTTCCACTCCCAGACATGACAGGTGTGTGTGTGTGTGTGTGTGTGTGTGTGTGTGTGTGTGTGTGTGTGTGTGTGTGTGTGTGTGTGTGTGTGTGTGTGTGTGAGACACCTGGGCCCAATGGTGGCCCTATACATATCACACTGTACAGGGATAAAAGCTGTGAAATAGCTGTGAGGCTGGGGTGTATATCCATACCCATACATGTGACATCAAGGCCAGGCAATCACAGTTAGCAACCCCAGTATTACCCAGAGCTCACTCACACCCATGTCTCATAAACACACACATGCCTAGGCAACAGCCAATATGTGGGTAGTACACAGCATATTGACCATTGATACCTCCCCCATGGTCCCCAATGGACACCTGCACTACCTGTGGTGCCTTCACATGAGACCCACAACAGACATGCCATGCCTGACAACATGCTCTGTATGGACAGATGCCACTGACACCAGGGAATGCTGTTAGCATGCTATCAATGTAGGTGCAGGGTAAACCTGCTGCCCATTACCAGTCCCTGCCACAGGTGGGAAAGACTGGCACATCTGATGATAATCTGTGTTCACAACATGGGCCAGATACCCCAGGTACAGTTCCACATGTCACTGTACATGCATGTGGGAGGTGTGCACATCCCAGACACCATCCATGTCATGGACATGGAATACATATATGGCAAGCGATGCACAGCATTGGCCACACACAATAGTACCCCAGGTGACTGGATGGGGGATACAATACCCACCTGTGTGGGCAAATGCAGAAACTACAGCCTTGAGCCACAATGCAAACTATTGTCATGTGGCCTGATGCCAAGGTATACCCATTGCCTATCCTTGGCACAGTCAATCACCACACACCCGTGCAGACATGCACCCATGCATGTCAGTACTGGCACCCTGTGTGCTTGTGTGTGTGTGCTGTATGGTGTGTATATTCACACCCGCTACAACCCCCATGGGCATACTGAAGCATGCTGTCTGATGTCTGACATCTCCTCATAATCTTTGCCCATACAACCTCCATATGACCCCATGTGGTGCATGTGATACCTGCACATTGATGTGTTGTGGCAATCCCACTACTCATGAGTTGTACTCCTGGCCCTGTCAAGTGTGTGAATGTGTGTGCGTCCCTGTGAGAGTGTGGATCTGTTGACACTGGCACCTGTTCATGCTGACAGGCATGTGTACATCACCACCATATAGCTACTGTAAACCCTGTTGCAGGTGTCACTCACCATCACATATATGTTCTGAGCGCTCCACAACAGGTAACCTATGTGGCGCATCCAATAACTGCATCGAACTGTGATAGCACTGCATAGTTGTCGGGGGTTTGATACCCTGTGCTGGTAGGTGTGTGACACAAACATGCTTCAGTTTAACCCTCCCACCCCTCCCTGACATGTATTTGCCTCTGTTTGCCTCTCCCACTCCCTCTCTGGTGGATGTGGAGACCCACACCTGCTTTGCTTAGGCAACAGCATGTGCATTTTAAGTGATGCTCATGATCAGCTAATGGCCACTGCACAAATTGCAGCCCTCCCCTAGCTAATTGCATGTGGAATAGCTGTGGAAACATTCCCATAGCCAATTGCATGGAAACACACTCCAATATCTAGGAACATCATGGTGGTGTTGGCCCTTTTCATTCACTGTGAGCAGGAACTAGATCTATTGTTTGGCAAACAGACTCTCAAATGGATTGGGGATTTACCTCTAACAACATACACAGTGGAAAGAGGGCAACAAACATGAGGGAGAAGTGCCGGACCTGACAACAGACTGTAAGTGCTGTTATACTGCATTTGGAGTAATGGTGGTTTCACAGTGTTTGTCTGGATATGGCTGTTGTACATGTCTCAATACCTGCCATGTCAGTTCCATGTTTATGAGGAATCCCCATCTGCAGGGTCATCTGCAAACTGGGCAGTGTTGTGCCTTTGGTTTCATATGTTACCCATGGAGCATCTCTCTGTGGACTGCAGAAGGTAGTGTGAGGAATGCAATCTGTAGATGGTGAAGGCCGTGACAGTTACTGACTTCACAGGACATATGTTGCAACAAACCCCATTACAACAGTAAATGTATGAGGTTATCACAGCAACATGTCAATACTGGCCCTGCGTATGTGGTCCCAGCCACACCTCTGTCAACCTTTGTACATATGTTGTACAGGAAGTGGTGCATATGTGCTGTACACCATAATTAGTGGCATCATATCTGATAACAAGTCAGTGATATATCAGACTGCTGCACATGTTATGTACAGTAGGGGTTATATTTCATGACATAACCTGGACATTCTGTGGATGTTTGTACAGTACTGAGGTTTGTGTACTTATGGTGAATGTCGACAGTGTGTGTATTGTTAATATGTACTTTAGCCTGTGTACAGACTGTGGTAGGTGTCATTGTTCTAGTTCTCCTCCTATCTGATGTTACATGCTGCCTGTATGGTACCATATTGGCATACATGTTTGTAGAGCCATACACACACATGTCCCACACCACAGACAGCTATCAGACCAAACTGTGTAGCAGCCCAGTATATGTAGGGTCAGTCTGTGAGTGGCACATATGAGGATGGTGTAGAACAGATAGGCCATGTACTGTAATATTATGCTAGCTTAACATATGTGGCTGTGGCTGTGTTCACATTGGTTGTGGTTATGCACTTTCACACAGGTGTATCTTACCCTGTGTTGTAAAATGTCTGTAGTGCCTGCTATATATGCAGGTACGGGTGCATTCCCCCATAGGAGATGTAGACCAGTGTTGAGCCAGTCTGCCTGTAGCCTACACAGTGCATTGTTACATGCCTAGCAGCTTACTGTACTTACCCAGTGAGATATCATGTGCAGATACTTGCCAGATGTACTGCTGCCGGGCCTCCCTTACAAGTCATGTTTTCAGACAGAGCAGTGGGATGCTGTATAGATGTATGTCAATATCTAGTGGGTAGTATGTTGCCATGGCACACCTGTACCAGTGGTCATTATGTGTCAGGCCAGACAGGAGTGTGTGAATGCATAACCTATGGTGGCAAATGTATACCAGTCGTGATGTGTTATACTCATCTACATGGCTGTCTACATCCATATTGGCAGGCATGGTACACATGTTGTGCACTAAGGGCTTATGTGTATACCTCTGGACTGTACAGACTGTGTCAGAATGTCCACATATATTGGCCAATATCTCCTCCCCAGTCCACAGGGGCATTACATGGTAGCAGCGGTACTTTACAATGATGTCTTTAGGATGTCTGTCAATAGCTAATGGCACACATGTTATAAGCAGATGTGACCTCCCACATACATCATGTCTGTGAAGACAATCTCAATGACAATAGCAATAGTCTACTAATATACCTGCTATACATACCTGACATCCCCTTGCACTATGACATTGGGATTATAGGGGATTGGGTAGGGCTACACTCCATGTCCAGGACATATGGTGGAAATATATGTACACATACTTATCCAGGTAGCCATATACATATGATTACACATGTGTAGTACTTCAAATTACCACTGTCATGGCAACCACCCACTATAAATCCCTACATCATGTGGGCGTGGTCCCTTTACCTTTCCTGTATGATGGACATCCTTCCTGTGTGTGGGCATCAGTGTTACAGACAGCAGGTAGCAATACCTCTTACAGGAGAACTGGCACACTCAGGGCAGCCACATATTTGTAGGAGGATCAGGAAAAACAGACAGACTGTGAGTAGAGTTGTGTTATGTTTTGTATAACTGGTGTTACAGTGTGTGTGTGTGTGTGTGTGTGTGTGTGTGTGTGTGTGTGTGTGTGTGTGTGTGTGTGTATACATACTAGTTTACCTTGGAATGCAGTCTGTCTGCATAGCTCACAACTGTGGGCCTATCTTCTTGCTGGACAGAGGTGTGCCTATCATGTTTTGTCTGTCCACCACACAGGTCCTGTGTCAGATATTACACTGGCAGTGTGTGTGTTGAGTGCTATCCGTACATGGCTACATCCATTTCTGTTTCTAACCTCAATTCCATGACTACAGGTATGTTGCAGATTATCCTGTAACACCAGCAACTTGCTTAATGTATGACAAAAGTTTTCCACATATGTGCCTGTGTTCCAGCCTCTGTCATCCACCTAAATACCAAACCTTGCACATATGTCATGCTGTCAGGGGCTGTTCTGTAGTGGGCTGTGAGTATATCACACTGCCATTGCTGCCATCAGTCCACTGCTGTTGTATCCCCCACACATACAGTGGGGCTGGGGCCATATATGTGTGGGCATCACCTACACAATACATGTGTGCCCTTATGCACTCCAGCGGCTAGTGTATGTAACAGTGGTACATGGCCCTGTATTATTGAGTCTGGGGGGGGGCACCATAAATGATCTAGGCTGTTACAAAATGTGGGGGTACCAGGGTATCTGGATGTGCAGTACTGTATACTTCACCTATATTTACATTACTTACATGATTTGAGGTAATGCAAGCCTACTGCCTCCTGCCATGCAGACTATTCTGATTGTCGGTGTGCTCGTGATGGTGTCAGTTATGCCTTGTTATGTAACAGTTACAACCCATTTGATCACATAACGTCTTTAACACCTACTGAGTTTGTACAGTGTGTAGATAGAGGCTGCTGAACTATACACCTGCATTACATACTGTTGATTGTTTGGTATCCTGTGGCCCAGTTTGTCTTCACTATTGTACAATTTGAAGAGCTTGGCCTGGACAGCAACAGTTGTGAATCTTTACAGACTACTCTATTAGTATAACTGTTTCACGGTTGCAGTACTCTTTTTATATGGTTGTCAGTGACTGAACAGCTCTATGACATGGCATATAGAACTGTAATAGTACACAATTAAAGGTTTTCCATTTCTGCAAACCTGTGTGCAGTGTCTTTCCTATGACCTCTCTATGGGTATATGTTGCAGGCAGCGATTGACATATGTATGTGTGGCCCATACAGTGTCCAATTGTTTAGGTGTTAACTGTAGGCATGGTGGCTGTTCCATATTGTGTGCACCTTCTACATATGTTTCTTACTGTACATATATCTGCATGTGT